>NW_020837964.1:14814877-14963361 GCF_003676395.1 Aethalodelphis obliquidens
GTGTGTGTGTGTGTGTGTGTGTGTGTGTGTGTGGTGAAGCGGGGAGCCGAGCTGCGCGCTCCTTTCCGTCTTTTCTGCAGTGCCCTGCAAGCTGTTGTCGCCCTCCTGCTCTGCGGGCAGCTTTTCGCGGTGGAAACCAACGAGACCACAACTGCCACAGGTAGGACTCTGTGTTTGGACAAGAGCTGTACCTCCCAGCACTGCTGCATCCACTTTTGCCCCATCAGACCTGCACCCTCTCCTGGGGAAGATCCAATTGCTCCTTCTCACCTTAATCTCTGGTCTTTCAGTATCATGAAGAAAATTGGGAAGCCAGCCAGAAATAAGGGGAGATTGCCCTCCCCAGGGCTTCCATTTGGGGTGGAGGGAGGTTGATGTGCAAAGCAGCTGCTTCTCCTCTGACTTTTTGGGTCTCTAGGGGAAGCTTCTGACTACGAACCTTCTCTTCCTGTTTTTCTTTGCAGATGACAGCTGCTTAAAGCCCCCTGAGATTGCCAATGGCTACCTGGAACACTTGGTTCGCTATCGGTGTAAAACCTACTACAAACTACGCGCTGGAGATGGTAAGGCCGGGACGAATGTCCCCGGGCCCTCCTCTGTCCCACCATTTCCACAAGGAGTGGAGCCAGGGTGACTGTCCAGAAAGTGCCCGTGTTCTCTGGAGCCAGGAGATTTAGATTCTAACAAGGGTTTTGTCACCGGTAGCTGTGGCCTTTTGGGCAAATTAACTTTTCTCAGCTTCAAGTTTTCTCCTTTGTTAAGGGGAGGGAGGTGACGCCATGTAGCCTACCCTCTCAGGGTGACATCTACGTGGACAAAATGACGGTGACGGTGATGACGACAGGGAGCCCTTACCTAGTGAGCACTGCACTCCTGGAACTGTTCTAAGTGCTTCACATGGACTTGCTCACTAGGTCCTCACAACACCCCTCCGCAGAGATACTATAATTTATTTTGGCCGCCCTGCACTGCTCGTGGGACCTTAGTTCCCCGACCAGCGATCGAACCTGTGCTCCCTGCATTGGAAGTGCGGAGTCCTGACCACTGGACCACCAGGGGATTCCCAAGAGATACTGTTATTACCCTCACTTTGCTGCTGCTGAAACTGAGGCACAGAAAGGTTGAGTAATTTGCCCAAGTTCAGGTAGCCTGTAAGAGGGAGTCAGGACCCCGTACCGCCTTGCCACGATCACCATGATCGCCACGGTCCCCGTGACCACTGTTCTGCCCTGCTGGGCTGCACCGTGGCCCCCGCACTTGGCTTCTAGCACAGCACTCCTCCCTTCCTCCTCTTCCCCTGCCCTCCCCCTTCCTGCCTCTCTGATTCTGCTCTTTAAATACCTTCTCTCCCCACGCTAGGTCCAGATACAATTTCCCTTTTGGCTCATTTTTTTTCTTTTTGTTTCAGGAGTGTACACCTTAAACACGGAGAAGCAGTGGATAAATAAGGACCTTGGAGAGCAACTCCCTGAGTGTGAAGCAGGTAGGAAATCATGGGTCCTGGGAAGGAGACAGAAAAGTGGGTATTGAGGGGTCGGTGCACCAGCAGGGATTGAAATGTCCTAGAGGCACATCCTCCCTGTGTGGTTTCCTCTGGGCACACAAGAGCCGAGGGGAGGGACCAGGGAGAACCACAGGTGGCTGGGCAGAGAAGTGCACAGGCAGGTAATGCCTCCCCATGAAGTTCACTAAGGATTTGTTCATTTGGCCTGCGGGGCACTGACTGAATCCACTGTCTACACTGCCCAGAGGATCAGGAAACTCTGTGTGTACACAGAGCCCACCTAGAGAGCCCTGGGCCAAGGGTAAAGCAAGCTCCAGGAACAACAGGTCAAGGGAGGGCATAACAAAACCTTAATCCGTGAGACTATGACAAAGGAGGCTGGAGATGGGTCAGGACTCTGTTGTTACTAGAAAGAGCTGACGCTCCCTCCTTTTCCCTCTTGGAACAAGAGGATCTTGCCTACCGTCTTCTGCTACTAGGGATGCGGAACTGCTAACCTGCCTGTTATGAAATGCAATATCACATCCCTCTTTATTCAGAGAGAATGAATCATGGTAGCTCCTTGTGCTTACAATGAATTTAAGGGAGCTATGGACATCTTGCTGTGATAGACTGTTTAAATATACATAGAGTTCAGCGGCCAGAGTTTGAAAACTTCAGGGCTACTTGTTTCTTTGTGAGTTAGAAAAGCAGGAAATAGAACTCCGCTTTAGTGACGTAAACATTAAAAGAAAAAAAAAAAGAATCATTTTAAACTATAAACACTGGGAACAAGAGGAGCAGAAGGTAAGGGCAAAGCGTGCAAACATTTCCAGCTCTGGAGAAATGAACAGTGACCGTTCAGACAGCAGCAAGAGTTGGTCCTTTTATCCTTCCCTGGGAAAGACTGGGAGACGGTCACATTCTGCTCATAGTTTTCTTACTCTCCTCAACAGTATGCGGAAAGCCCAAGCATCCAGCGGTTCAGGTGCAAAGGATCATCGGTGGCTCACTGGATGCCAAAGGCAGCTTTCCCTGGCAGGCTAAGATGGTCTCCCGCAATAATCTCACCTCGGGGGCCACGCTGATCAATGAACAATGGCTGCTGACCACAGCCAAAAATCTCTTCTTGGGTCATGACAATACAACAAAAGCAAAAGACATTGCTCCTACTTTAAGACTCTATGTGGGGAGAAAGCAGCTTGTGGAGATTGAGAAGGTGCTTCTCCACCCTGACTACTCCGAGGTAGACATTGGGCTCATCAAACTCAGAGAGAAGGTGCCCACTGATGAGACAGTAATGCCCATCTGCCTACCTTCAAAAGATTACGTGGAAGCGGGGCGTGTGGGTTACGTGTCTGGCTGGGGGCGAAATGCCAACTTAGTTTTTACTGAGCATCTGAAGTACATCATGCTGCCGGTGGCTGACCAAGACAAGTGTGTACAGCACTACGAAGGCAGCACAGTACCTGAAAAGAAGACACCGAAGAGCCCTGTGGGGGTGCAGCCGATACTGAATGAGCACACCTTCTGTGCTGGCTTGTCCAAGTACCAGGAAGACACCTGCTATGGCGATGCCGGCAGCGCCTTTGCCATTCACGACGAGGCTGACGACACCTGGTATGCGGCTGGGATCCTGAGCTTTGACAAGAGCTGTGCTACTGCCGAGTATGGTGTGTATGTGAAGGTGTCCTCCATTCTGGACTGGGTTCAGAAAACCATAGCTGACAACTAACGCAAGGCTGGCTGAAAGCCTTTGCCTGAAAGGCCGAGGGAAAACTGGACAGTAGCAGAGGGGACAAAAACGTGGCATGAAGCTGATGGGTTCCAGCCCTGCATTGCTGAGTCGATCAATAAAGAGCTTCCTTTGACTCATTTCTGTGCTGTTTCTGGCCTTGGCCCTTTTTAAATTCTCTCATTTATAGTATGGCAGCAGCCAAGTGCTCTAGAGTTTACTGGGAGTATGGCAGAAAAACCCCCAGGGCAACTGGAAATCCCTAAAGTGATACAAACTGCCCCACTGCAGCGCTCATGATCACTGAATGAGTGCCTATCCAATGGCAGGCCTCAGAGAGGTCACTGTTATCCTTGTTTTACAGACAAGGAAATAGAGACTCAGAGAAGTTAAGTGATTTGCTTAGGGTTACATAGCTATCAAATAGTGAAGTTGAACCTTTAATCTAGGTCTGTCTAAATACAAATCCCGAGCTCTTTTCACCACATCCTTTTGCTTCTTCAGAGTAAAGGAGGAGAAAGAGTGGAGGCTGGTGAGGAAGATGCTAGCTCAAAGTGGCATGAAAACAAGTGCTTTAACACAGACAGTACTTTGTTGTTTGTGCTCCAACACACCAGTGCTTCAGGTGGCAAAGTAAGATGGTATAAAGGCCAGGATTTCTGGACTTGCTGGGTCCAAATCACAGCTCGACGATAAATCTGCCAAGTTCCTTAAGCTCCCTGCCCATCAGTCCCCAGGTCTCTCCTATGAGGGGCTTAACCCAGACGATCTCTAAAGTGCTCATCAGTAATAACATTCTGGGGCCGGGTAAAGTTATAAGTCTCTTCCTTAGGAGAGGCTGCTTTTCCCACTTGGAAGAAACCTATCCTTTACCAGGAGTCAAACGCAAGCCATCTGAGTCTTTCATTTCACAAAGAACGGTCTCGTTATTAAGGGTTTCCCAGAAAAAAGGTTCTAGAACCCAGCACATGAAGCTCTTCTAACTGAAGAAGAAAAGTTCTAAGTGAGCAGTAAGCCTTTACTCAGTACGCTGGCCCTTCACCAATATACCGTCCTGTCATCCCAAAATAGGGCCTCTCCTGCTCATGGCTTAAAATGTCACTATTCCTCACTAGGGTTCTGCCCTTCCCTGTGACGTTCTCCTCACATGCACTCTCCAGATCCATCAATAATTTTCGACAGGTTACAGCTCATAGGCCAATGAAGGACTTAGACCTGTATTCTAGAGCGTGTGGAAAAGACGATCGCTAGAAACTGAAAAATAATACAAACACATGAAATGATGCCTCTCAGGAGGCACCTATGTCTTCTGATCGTACCTTCAGCGCTAAGTTTTCTTGAAAAGCAATCTGACTGATTAAGTGGCTCCTGCCCACCCCTCAGGAGGAACAGAAAAGAAAACTTTCGGCATTTTCCCAACTCCCTCATCTCCTCTGCCTTCCTCCCAGCGGCACCTCTCACCCGCCTCGCCTCCCCCTCGGGTTCCAGTGACACTGGACTCCGTGGAGCCCTCTCAACACGCGTGCTGTCTCCAGCCCCCGGGCCTTCCTCCCCCGGTGCCCTCTCCTGAAAAGCCCTCCCCTTTCTCCATGAGTACCTCCTACTCTCCTTTAAGGCTCAGGCACTGTCTCTTCTAAGCAGCCTTTCTTCCATCCGGGAGTCATTCGTTTTTATGTAGCATCTGGCACAGGACGGGGCACACAGTATGTACTTAATAAATACTTGTGGAATGGACAGCAACCAAGATGGGAACAAAAACATGTAAACCAGGACTTCAGAGAAACATTCCCTAAAGCCCTCAGTAGGAGAGAAGATATGAGAATCTTAAGCATGAAAGTTCCGAGGTTTTGCTCTTATCCGAGCACTTCCCACACCTCAAATGCTCTGTGACTTAGGCTATGAGGGACAGAAAATCCAACTAACAGTGACAGGCAGTGAAGACATTTTATTCTTTCATAGAAGTCTTAAGGGAGGCATGTCTAGAGTCCACTCAGTAGCTCAGTATCATTATCAGGGACCCAGGCTCTCTTCACCGGTCTTCTCAGCATGTTCATTTTTCATCCCAGTGCTGGTTGCCTCGTGGTCCTAAGACAGCTGCTGCAGTTCCATGCACCACAATCACCATGAAAGCAGTAAGTGGGGGCCAGGAGAAGACGGAGGTGGTGCTGACAGGGTTTTGTTGTCTCCTTCCTGGAGTGGCTCTCTCCTTTATCAATGAAGGTCACAAGGTACCCAGCAGCCTTCCTTCTACGCCACATTTGTCAGAAAAGGCTTGGACAGGACGCACCTGGCAAAGGGGGACAGACTTGCACCGACAGTGCTGCCCTGCACAGAACTGGGTTTCTGTCATCAAGGTGGCAAAAAGCTGCCAAGCAGGTCACGTGCTGCCTGGCATACTGCCCTCTGGCTCTGCATCTATTCTCTTATTCTAGAAAGTCAGTACCCTCAGCCCCACGAGGTCTTGAGAGGAGCAGGAACTTGCCCAAGTGGTGGCAGGCTGTGCCAGAGGACCCTGGGAGAATTCTTCATAAAGTTGTTAACACAGGCAAGTCCTATAAACAGGATACTTCTTTCTAGCAATTCTGAGATCTCTTTCCAGTCTTGAGTCCGTGAAGTACAGTTTTCTCCTCAGGAAGAGACAGAGCTCTGGGAGAGATCAGCTCCTACTTACTAAGGGTAGTTAATTATTTGTTTAGCTCACATTAGGTGCTGGATGGTGAAGGTTCAAGTTCTCACTTCTTGGGCAATTTCATAATAGAAAAGCTGGTAAATTGAGCAAGCCAGGACACCTTTAGAAGTCTGAGCCAGAAAGGCTCGAAGGTAAAACAAACTTGCCTGCTCTCAGTAAAGAATGACTTATTCCAGAAGAACTGGGATAATAGTCGAGCATGAGATAAATACATGAGTGGAGGAGTGGCGAGCTGAGGAAGATGCAAGGGGTGGGTGTGTACACATAGGGTAGAAGAGGAGTATTTTTGCTCTTACAGGAACTGACTTTCTATTTTACTTGTGTATCGAATAAACATAGTTAAATCAAATTGTACTAGCCAAGGTTTAGAAGGAGTCTGTATTATCTTAAAGAGTAAAGAAAACTATAATATGAAGAGAAATTAAAATAACCACACTGGGGAAACTGACCACGGCTGACTTGACTGCTCTGGGCTCTGCAGGGAGTAGACACTTGGGCATTCCCAACTGTCACAGCACCAGTGTGGTCTTCTACTTGGGGGCCGGTATTTTCTATACACGTCAAACCTCTTCTCCGCCGGGATGCTGACCACATTTCCGAAAGACCCCAGAAAAACAGCACAACTGGAGTCAGGCACTGTGTCACGATGGGCCTGTCTCTTCAACTTTGACAGTAGTGGAAGTGCTAAATGTCTTGATAGAGGAGGTCATATTTGGGAATATTCTTGGGATCAATAGGACTTTGAACAATAAGTTTTCCCCTCATTGCACCTCGATAAATTACTTCAATCAAATCTATGAAGTCTTGTTTGGTTTTGAAACTTCCCACGAACTTAGTGTGATCTGGAGACCTAAACAGCATAGGAGAGAAACAACCTCGCTCAAAACTTTTCATAATTACTTGTCAGACCTTAAGGATAAACAAAATAAATAGCAGCTCTGTTATTTTCTTCTGATCAGGGAGCCTTTAGACACAAAGCCTGACACTGATTTTCCGTTTGCGATTACAGGGCCCATTTGATATACGACTAAAACCAGTGTTGTGGGCCGCTGGGAGAGCATGTAAGCCCTACCAGGTGCAAAGCTTCTGCTTCAAAACCTATTTAATCACTTCTCAACTCATCATCAAGTAGTATTCCCTGGGTGTTAGCATGGGCTTAGTTTGTTGTTGCTGTTGTTGACTAGACACTGTGCAAAGTCCATTAACTTGTCCGTGTCTCTGAGTTCTAGTCACTTATACTTCTGAGTGGTAGGTGCAATATTACCTTTTTTTTTTTTTTTTTTTTTTTTTTTACTTTTCAAGTATCAAGTATGTTTACTGTAGAAGCAGTTTAGGAAAAAAAAAATGAGGCCATAGGCCACATTTTGGTATATACCCTTTCAAGCTTGTGTTTGTGTGTGTGTGTGTGTATGCATTTCTTTTTTTCAGAGTCACGGGAATCATATCATGTAAACTATCTTGTAAGGTGCTTTTTTCGATGAACATATAACATAGTTCTTTCAAAGTCATTAAACATGCATCTCCCATACAATATTAAATTAATTTCTAGTATGCTTCTGTAGACATCTACCTTCTTTCTAAGTATTTTGTCATCTAAATAATGGTGGGATGGATGAAGATCTATGTAGCCAATTCTGGCCACTTTCATGACTATTTTCCTTCAGATAAATCCCTGGAAATGCAATTGCTGGGTTAAAAATTGTATACATTTTAAGGTGGTAAGTAGTATCATAAATCACCCTCTGAAAATATTCACCAAACTAATACATATATCAACTGTATTCTAGGAGAATAAATAGCTATAAAACACTTCAAACAGATTATATTTAATACACTTTCAAATAAATGATGACAAAGCAGGCACACAGATCTAGACAAGTGGACTCCTTGACCACAGTAAGAAATGATAGGATTATTACGGATACATTCAAAATTAATAAGTATTGGGATGCCGACTGGATGGAGGGGAAGGCATTGAAGATTTCATGTTACTTATTCTTTTTTTTTTTTAAGATTTTTTTTTTGATGTGGACCATTTTTAAAGTCTTTACTGAATTTGTTACAATATCGTTTCTGTTTTATGTTTTGGTTTTTTGGCCTTGAGGCATGTGGGATCTTAGCTCCCTGACCAGGGATTGAACCTGCACCCCCTGTGTTGGAAGGTGAAGCCTTAACCACTGGACCACCAGGGAAGTTCCTCATGTTACTTATTCTTGACAGACTTTGTTGAAGAATAACTTCAAAATTCTCTGAGTGAAAGAAGACAGGAAATTTGGCAAGACAAAAGCATGTCTTAATTTGCTGAAGGATTACTTCTTTTATAGATGCAGTCTATGAGTTTCAAAAGGTTAAGAACAAATGACCTACTTTGTTCTAAATAAAATTCCTGGGAAACTTTTTAAAAAGCTATTCTGTATTTCTACACTGAAAGATGGCGAGTGCTTCACAAACTGTACTATTCTCTCACACTTAAGTTAAAATTCACCACTCATACTGGAAACACTCTCATTTTGTACCAAAGTTCCACATAAAAAAATTAGAGAGTGCATCAACTCAGGAAACATTACCAGCATAAGACTCACAAAGCCCCCATCACATGCAAATAGGTGAGCTACTGAAACTGCCTGGATAAAAGAAACTTTTAAGACTATAATAACTTCATGTCAGTATAACTTACCCATAATCCACTTTCATATGCTGCCCATTGAAGAAAAACACGGTAGATGGAATATAACTGATGTCAAAATAGTGTGTATAAACTGGGGTTTGGTCCACGTCTACCAGATATATAGCAGCCATTTTACTTAAGTCAGGAGAGGTCTTAGAAAGCTACAAATGAAGAGAGAGATGTGGGTTACAACTTGAGGGCAGCAATGTTTCTTCTGTGAACCTTTTTACTGGAAGAGAATTTTCTGTTTGAAAAAAATTCCTGGGCCAAGAATCTAGCCTGTTTGAGTTCCACATTAGACACAGTGTAACCTTATCATTCAGAGTCTGAATCACTGTTGGCAGGGTAATGAAAGGGCCCTAGGCAAATTGTGTGAATATATTTCTGCTTCTTTTTTTTTTCTTCTATTTTTGATTGTAAAGTTTTTATAAACTTTTTATGGATTTATAAAATCCACACTCGCTTAAATAAAAAACAAAACAACTCAGAAATATGTACTACAGACAATGGAATTCTCCCACATCTCTGCCTTCCAATCTCCCCATAGATGATAATTATGATAAAAATAGCAAACACTTACATGGCACTTGTTATGTGCTACGTGTTCTAAGTGCTTTACACTTGTTGGCTCCTTTAATCCTTACAACATTCCTATGAGGTATGCACTGCTACAGTCACCGTTTCACAGACGAGCAAACCGAGGTATGGGCAGGTAATGTGCCCCTGGTCACATGGCTGTACGCAGTAAGGTTAGGATTTGAACTCGGACAGCTTGGCTTCAGAGTCTACACTCTTGACCTCTGTGATATTCCAAACCCTCTGTAGTTGAGGGTAAAATGCTGTGGCCCCTGCCCCCCAGATTAACACATCATACCCTCACTTTTTTTTTGCTGTATGCGGGCCTCTCACTGTTGTGGCCTCTCCCGTTACGGAGCACAGGCTCTGGATGTGCAGGCTCAGCGGCCATGGCTCACGGACCTAGCCGCTCTGCGGCATGTGGGATCTTCCCAGACCGGGGCACAAACCCGTGTCCCCTGCATCGGCAGGCGGACTCTCAACCACTGCGCCACCAGGGAAGCCCCACACCCTTATTTTTAACCACAGAAGTGGGGTTTCTTACACTGTATCCACACTGAGGGTGGCAGCAGTAGAAATGGTGGGTGAGGTCTCAGTCCTGGGTAAGTCTCTCTCCACAATAAACAGAGACAAGGATCAACTTACTCTGTCCCATACTCCCCTTCCTATTCATCAGACTGTGAAGATGTGTTGTGAAATCAGAGATTATCATCAGGCACACACTGGAGGCAGCACACTCGAAAAGCATATTTGCAGGCAGAGAAAACAAAGTTCAAATCCCAGCTCTGCAATTTAGTGGTGCTGTGCCTGTGGGAAGTCACCTGACCTTCCTGGCATTCATCTGCCCCTCTTGGGAACAGTAATAGCAATTATCCCCGTGTTGTGAGCATTGAGTAAGACAATGTTCATAGACTCTTGTTAATAATGTTCCTGGTCTTCCACTGAATTGTTGGTGAAACTGAGCTTCGGCAGCTGCTACTGAGGAAGGGCATCCAGGCCAGATTCAGAACAATCACAGATTTGGGGGTTCAGCTCAGGGCAGGCACACGATCGGCTCTTACTGAAAGTGTGCTAACAAATGAACAGCTATATCCCCGGGCCCTGCCTGCTCCCTTTCATTCATTTTGCAGATGTGGAAGTGAGAATGTATAGCTTTTTAATAAAAACGATTTACTTAAAAAATTCACTTACAATATCATCTAGTTGCAGACAGACAGGATCCTCGTCTCTCCCGAACCTGAGAACCAGCACCTTCTCTGCAGTACTTTTTATCGCCTGGTCCACTTCTTTTTTGCTACTCAGCTTGGGTAACAGGAAGCTCATGTTGAAATAATCCAAATATCAGTCCTCACTGTCAGTCCTGAAAGTTGAAATGTTTAAAGACATTAAGTGCATGAGTCCTAATTTTAAAACATTTTTAATTTTTGTAGTAGGTAATGTGTATATATTTTTTTTCCAGAGGAAAAAAGGTTTCACACAACACAGGAACAACAAAGTAAAAGGAACACACTAAATGCACAAACTGGTGGCAGGTAAGTCCACCAGTTAAAAAGGAACAATATAGAAAAGTATATTGTCTCCCCTCAACTGGCTTAGTTCCCAGTGCCCTGTAAGTAGTTACAAGGTAACAACCTTCATTAGTTTCTCACGTACCTTCCAGAGTTTTGTTATGCATTCACAAGAAAATACAAACGGGTTCCAAAGTTTTCTCCCTTTTTTACTCAAAAGAGAGTGTATTCTTTCAGACAGTGTTCCAGCAGGAAAGAGGTGACATCCTCAAATTTGGTAATCTGAAGACTTTCATTAAGGAAACGTATAGGAAAACAGCAGGGTGTAGTGCAGGACCCTGGGCTAGTAGCAGCGGGACAGGGCGCTGTTCTCACCCGCAGGCCTGAAGGAGCCATGGGAGGGAGTAGTTACCAGAACTGTGTGGCTGAGATTGCTGGAGTAAATGACAGACGTCCAGCACACGTACTTTACCCACTCTTCTGCACTTTGCACTTTACCTCACATGTGAAGACCATCACGTATCTCTGTGTAGAAAACTCACACATTTTTTGTCACAGTGCCATACTATTTCATGCCCGTTCCATCCTTTTTTAAACAGTCTTTTATTGACGGACATTTTTATTATCATGAGTCTGGTTTAAAGATCCTTGGTGTATGTCTTACTGAGTATACCTCATCACATGGCAAACAGATCAATTAAGAGTGTGTAAAAACCAGACACACACATACACAAAACAAATAATAAAATACTGAGATAGAAGGGGCCTCTCATTTTCAGACTAGTTTGCTCACAGTTACACTTCTAGCTACAAAAAAAAGAACTAGAATCCACGCCATCCAATTTCTAGTCCAGTGTTCCTTCTACTACAACAAGTCCTATTTTTATGATTGAGAAACTCTATGATCAAGGAGCTTTACTTTTGATCCATCCATGAGACTCCATTAAGACATTTAATATTTTGAATTCAGTCCCAAATGTGTCTTATGCTACAAAAAGGGAGGATTTCTTTCTCTCTCTCTTTTTTTTGGTGACAAGTCACATTTTAAGATATGAATTACTAAAAATTCACATAGGAGATGAAATTGTTCTAGTAATAGGTCACACTTTATTTTTTTAAATTAATTAATTAATTTTTGGCTGTGTTGGGTCACTTGCTGCACGCGGGCTTTCTCTAGTTGAGGCGAGCAGGGGCTACTCTTCGTTGTGGTGCGCGGGCTTCTCATTGCGGTGGCTTCTCTTGTTGCGGAGCACGTGTTCTAGGTTTGCAGGCTCCAGCAGTTGTGGCTTGCGGGCTCTAGAGCACAGGCTCAGTAGTTGTGGTGCACAGGCTTAGTTGCTCTGCGGCATGTGGAATCCTCCCAGACCAGGGCTCAAACCCGTGTCCCCTGCATTGGCAGGTGGATTTGTTACCACTGCACCACCAGTGAAGTCCCAAAAGGTCATACTTTAAATAGAGAAGATGATTGCCAGAAGGGACTTCTTCAAGTCGGAGTGGCAGAGCAAATTACTGATGAAAGGGAAAGTCAGAAAGAAGATGGATCTGTCCCACCACTAGAATTCAAACAAACAGCAACTTCTGTAAGTTACTGATTAAGAAGAGGAAGTGGTGGGAGAGCAAAGCTGTCAACAGGGAGTGGGGAGATAAGCCTGTAAGAGGGTGGGACTGGATAAATGTTGGAAAGAGGAGAGGGAAATTGAGACCACACCTAAGAAAATGTCCACAGCAAAGGATACCAACGGAAAATTCACAAAAGAAGAGGTAAAAATGGACAAATATACTGGGAAAGTTAAGCTTTACCAGTAAGCAAAGGAAAGCAAGTTAAACGATATATTTTCAAATCCATTAATTTGGCAAAGATTAAATGATAACGGCAAGAGTGTGAGTGAAGGGGCAGGCATTCAGAGTCCCTGCTGGAATGCAGAGAAGCAAAACTTTTCTACAAAGAAACCTGAATACTCTTTGACCAACAATTCCACTTCTGAGAATTTATTCCTAGTAAATAAATAGACATATGCACAAAGATCAACGTACATTTATAACGGTGAAAAACTGCAAACAACCTGAGGAAATAAATGATAGTATAGCCACTGCAACGTACTAGCACACTGTCAATATATGCCGTGTTAGAGATGAATAACTGAAAAACCCTCGTGATAAAGAAAACAAAGTTATAAAACAACAGTATATAAAGTGTGATCCCACTTTTGTACAAAATCTAACTATAATACACATGTACATATTCACATAGAAAAATAACTAGAAATGAATATCCCCAAAGACCATCAGAGATGTTATCTCTGCGTGTGAACAGACGAGTGACTTTTACTTACACTGGGCTGCGCGTCTTTATTTTCCCCAAATATCCGACATACATACTTTTTAAAAAATTTTATTTTTGGCTGCGTTGGGTCTTCGTTGCTGCGAGCGGGCTTTCTCTAACTGTGGCGCGCAGGGGCTATTCTTCGTTGCTGTGTGTGGGCTTCTTGGCGTGGTGGCTTCTTTTGCTGCGGAGCACGAGCTCTAGAGCGCAGGCTCAGTAGTTGTGGCGCACGGACTTAGTTGCTCCACGCATGTGGGATCTTCCCGGACCAGGGCTTGAACCCTTGTCCCCTGCATTGGCTGGCGGATTCTTAACCACTGCGCCACCAGGGAAGTCCGCCATACTTTTTTTTTTTTTTTCGGTACGCGGGCCTCTCACTGTTGTGGCTTCTCCCGTTGCGGAGCACGGGCTCCGGATGCACAGGCTCAGCGGCCATGGCTCACGGGCCCAGCCACTCCGCGGCCTGTGGGATGTGGGATCTTCCCGGACCGGGGCACGAACCCGTGTCCCCTGCATCGGCAGGCGGACTCTCAACCACTGCGCCACCAGGGAAGCCCCGACATACTTTTAATGATGCCAGTGGTTGGGCTACTCCTGGCCCACAACTGCCAGGGAAAACGATACTTACTTATTTGTACACGTCAGCTCCCTCTCTTCCACTTCAGGGTTGTCGGCAACCCTCACCCTTTCTCCAAAAAGCCGACTGGGGAGGTTCTTTCCTCCTCCCCCAACCGCGGCTGCGACCCCAAACCAAAGTAACCCACGGGCTAGAGCTGCCTAGCAACTGTGGCTGACCACTTTAAGGGGACGGAAACGGAAAAAGACGCACAGGCGCAGTGATGAACTCGCATTAGGCCCAGCTCAAATAAGCGGAAGAGGTTATTCTAGTCCCCGCCCACCTTCCCTGGCCCTGACCGGAAGCCCTAGGGTCACTTCCGCCCCTATAAATATGACCGATCTCTTTAACTTCTCCTTCCCACATTCCACCTAGAGGCGGGGCGTCGCCTCTTAGACTAAGCGTGATTGGTCTTCAGGAGACTCGGAAGTGCCTCTGATCAGAGCCGCAGAGAAAGACAGTCTAGCCTTGTAAGCGTTCTGTCCCGCACTAGGAACGGGCGTTTTTCGGGCTGCTCTCGATGGTATCTTTGGACGGATAGAGGGGGCCGCGCAAAGTCTTATGGGACAATAATGGCGGCTTTCAAGGTGCGGATATTGGCTCTCTGAGGCGGTCTGAGCGAGGAGTGGCTGCGCCAGCGCCCCAGAATCCGGGACAGAAGGTCCCGAGAGTCGGGCTTGGTGAGGTGAGTGTCCATTCTTCATTTCCGACCTTTTCTTCGCCAATCGTGGCGGCTCCAAGCGGCGGATATCGGCCCCTCGCTCAGGTTCGGGCCCAGGTTTGGAAAGTCTTGTCCCTGTCACCCAACTTGCGTTACTCACCTTAGGGATGCTGCCTAGGTCCTGCAAGACCGGCCTTTCTCCTTGCTCAGGTCAGATCCAGCTTCCTGGCCTGGCCTCGCAGAAGTCCAGGGATGCTGCCCGGGGGGTCACCCTGCTCACTTCCTATTAGTCCACTCCCAGACGGACACCGAGCCCAGCAGGGCTCCTTTTGTCTTCCTCTTCTCTGTCACAGTGGTATCTCTACCAGGTGATATCTTTTACTAGAATGTCAGCTCCAAAAAGGTCGGGAGTTTTGTCTGATTTGTTCTCTTCTTTATCTCTAATGCCCAGAACAGCGATCGGCTCACAGAAAGCACTCAGTAATTGTTGAATGAATGTATCCAGTTTTTTCTTCATTATTTTTCTTGTACCTCTTGTGGCTTCTTTGCCACTAATTATTCTTCACAAGCCAACACTTAGCTTCTTATTTACTTTTCTCAGCTGTTAGTTGACCTGTTTGTCAGACTCCTTTTCCTGTGCTGCTGGCATCTTTCTTTGTTGTCCCTAGAAATTTCTGGCTCCCTGTTTCCTTTAATCAGTTTAAACTCATTCATTCATTTATTCCTCAGACGTTTATTTTGCTAGGCACTGGGCAAAGCAGTCAACAAGACAGACAAGGTTCTCTCTCCTGCATAAAATGACATTCTAGAAGTATATTTTCTAGTTCAGACTACTGAGCAGAACATGCAAATCCTACCTTCCTGTTTAGATTTCCTCACATGAATACAGATGTCACCAATAGGTAGCTTTCCCTTTTCTCTTCTGCCTGATGGCATTTTAAAAAATGCAACTGTTGTTCATACTATATGTTCAGTCTGTTTAACAATATTCTTCTGTAGAGCTGTGTATGTTAATTAGAGCTGGGTGAAACATTCTGGATTCTGGTGGTACCCTATCCCTTGACAGTTCTTTGCTTTACTGGCTTGTTGGAATGAGGGAAATTATTCAAGCACTCAGAATAAGTAGATTGTGTATAGTGGGAGGTAAAGAGGAATTTGTTTTAAGTTGAATGCCAGAAAATCCTACAGTTACCTACTTTTCAGAAATACCATTTACTAGCCTCGTGATTCTCATTAATTTTTTTTTTTTTGGTGAACTTGAATGTTGCTAAATAGATTTCGACTGCTGTGAGAGAAGTGTTTTCTACAAAACACAATTCATTAAAGTATGGATCACATGGATGGTAGTCTTATACGTCAACAACTCTGCTATATCTGTAGTTTAAAGGAAGGGAGAGGACGAAGAACTTGTGTAAAAAAATGGTGAGGGACCCAAATCAATACCTTGGAGCACAGCAAGTGAAATAATGTAACGATGACATTTATGTAACTTTTTATGGTTACAGAGTGCTTTCACATACACTTTCATATTTGATTCTCACAATAACTCCATGGATTAGATAGAGCAAAAAGTACTTCCATTTTGCAGGTGTAGAAATTATGCCTACCCAAAGATTAAGTTATTTGCTTACAATCATGCAGGTAGAAAATGTCAAGAGCCTGGGTTCTAATTGAGGTTTCTGATTTAAAATCTAGTGGTGTTTTCCCTAAACTCCCTTTATAGATGCCATAATGCTCTAGTAAGTGTCCCTTAGTGAGGTCTGTTCTTGCCTGGATGATACCCTCTTGGATCCTGGTGTGTGTGAGTGTGTGTGTGTGTGTGTGTGTGTGTGTGTGTGTGTATCTGTTTCTGACGTGAGTTGGGGTGGAAGTAGGAAGATCTTTTGAGATTGTCGATGACTCGATGGACAGGTCTTGGTAAGAGGTAACTAAAGGAGTTCTGATCTTGAGGGGGAGGTCAACCCCCCAGAGATCCATATACCTACGGTTATTCTGGGATGTAGCAGAGCCAAGCCTTTTCCCTTCTTATGTCTGATATCAAATGGTTTGTTTTCCTTCCAGAGAAATCCCAGAGCCTGTCATGGAGGACACCAGCGAGGATGCCTCGATCCATCGATTGGAAGGCACTGATGTGGACTCCCAGGTTGGCGGTCTTATTTTCAAGACCAAAAGTGCATCTAGTGAGCAGCATGTCTTCAAGGCCCCTGCTCCCCGCCCTTCATTGCTGGGACTAGACTTGTTGGCTTCCCTGAAAAGGAGGGAGAGAGAGGAGAAGGATGATGGGGAGGACAAGAAGAAGTCCAGAATCTCTTCCTATAAGGACTGGGAAGAGAGCAAGGATGACCAGAAGGATGCTGAGGAGGAGGGCAGTGACCAGGCTGGCCACAGTAGCCGGAAAGACAGGTAAGAGCCTTCGGGTGGACTGCCCCAAAGGGAATGAAAACGGAGGCCAGAAAATAGCATCTCATGTTTATCTCTCAGTTTTCTTGTTGGACATTTAGGACTTTATGATTTTACTGTGATTCTATAACATTGAGGCTAGATAAGAATTGGTATTTTCTTCAGATCTGGGGGAAGATTCAAAGGCACCTAAAGAGTAGATGATGGAGGTTAGAAGCACTTACGGTTGTTGCCATATGCAAACCTGCCGTACCAGGGAGATAAAGTGGAAAAGGCCAGATCACATATTTGGCCTGGCCAAAGGTTTGGGGCAGGTTTTTCTTCCATGGATAAGCCCTTTACCAGCTGCCCTCCCTGTTTCAGACATTATCGATCTGCTCGGGTAGAGACTCCATCCCATCCTGGTGGTGTGAGTGAAGAGTTTTGGGAACGCAGTCGGCAGAGAGAGCGGGAGTGGCGGGAACATGGTGTCTACGCCTCGTCCAAAGAAGAAAAGGATCGGAAGAAGGAGAGGTCGAGGGATCGAGACTGTGACCGCAAGAGAGACAGAGGTAAACTGCCCAGCAGAGTTCCTAGTGCCTGATAAGCACCTGAATTAACATGTCGGCCTTTTCCTGTTGTGGGAGTTTTCATAACACCCGTTAATTAGGGAACTCCATTTTCATGTCAGCCTGGTTGGTTTTGACCCTGTTGGTATTGGGATTAGCAGGCAGTTTAAGAAAAGAGCTGTTACTTGCAACATAGCTGCTTTGCTTGAGTGTGTGGTCCTCATTTTATCCGGAAAATTGGTGATAAAGGTGAAAATGGGTAATATGTTTGAGAAATCAGTTGACACTAGTGTTGGTGAGAGAAAAAGGACGGTGCTGTGGATCAAAGCTAGACGTAAAATCCGATACTGGCTTTCCTCAGTGTTGTTTGATTTCTGTAGCTTGTAGGCTTGTAACTATTAAATAACTATTCATTATAGACTTGTAACTACTCTTTTTTGAATTCTTGCAGGAAAATAACTTACTGTGAGTTTGAAACTTTCTAGCCAGTAACTAATTTTTGCCCTTGAAAGAATGGGGATATGTGAGTTTCAGGAGCCCATGGATCGCATTAGAGCAGTGAGGTTGCACCTGTGAGTGAGTGGGGAGGCCTGTCCTTTCTCTAGGGTGAAGATGGGTGGAAGTTAGGATGGGACACCTGTTTTCTAAGCTCTGCCGGTGACTCCTCACAGATGAGCGGGATAGAAACAGGCACAGCAGCAGGTCGGAGCGAGATGGAGGGTCAGAGCGCAGCGGCAGAAGAAACGAACCTGAGAGCCCCCGACACCGGCCTAAAGGTAGTCTGAGCTGTTGCTTGTGGTGGTTTGTGAGAGCCAAGTGTATGAGGGGCAGGGTGAGTGACTCTCATCCTCAGTGGAACTGGGTTGGAATTCCTGATTTCACCATGAATTTCTGGGAATACTTGGTTCTGAGTCAGTTGATTCAGTTGGGAAGGCTGTGGACTTCTCTGTGGACACAGATATGCTCCCTTAACATGATTTGCCAGTTTGCTGAGTGGCCAGTTTTCCAAATGGTAGGAAAGAATAGGGAGCTGGGGGTGGGTGGAGTAGGGGCAGAAGAAAGTTTTAATACAAAGAAATATGTACATTCAAGAGGGATGTGATTGCAGAGATAAATTGGATATTCCTTAAAATGTTGTTATGAGCACAGATGAAAACTGGGACATTAAAATTCAGATCTCTTTAAAAGCTGTCAAAACCATCTTATCCGTTGCAAATAGGTGCAAAGTTTATAAATAGCAAAGGAAATTTGGTGAATTGACTTTCACCTAATGGCTCTGTAGCCGTGTCTTAGGCGTTCCCTGTGGATGTGTCTTTTGTGGCCCAGATGCAGCCACCCCTTCAAGGTCTACCTGGGATGAGGAGGACAGTGGCTATGGCTCCTCCAAGCGCTCACAGTGGGAATCGCCCTCCCCAACACCTTCCTATCGGGATTCTGAGCGGAGTCATCGGCTGTCCAGTCGAGATAGGGACAGGTGACGTTCTGGATGGTGCAGTCCAGGTTCTCTGGGTGGGCGTGATTGGGGCTGGGAGGGCAGATGGTGGCTGGGGAACACATCTCAGCTTAGTGACTATTTAGTGAGGCTGGTTATACTGTTTCCCAGGTCTGTGAGGAGCAGGTACTCGGACGACACACCTCTGCCAACCCCATCCTACAAATACAATGAGTGGGCCGATGACAGAAGACATCTGGGGTCCACCCCACGTCTGTCCAGGGGCCGAGGTAAGGCAGGGTGGAAGTGGGAAGCAGGAAGCAGGGTCGCTTTTCCTGGTGGGGCTGGGCAAAGCCGGGCTGGGGCTGTGCTGCTCGGCAGGTCTGTGTGAGGCCACTGGGGATGAGCTGGGACCGTGCAGACCGACCTGCTACGTGTTCTCCCACAGGGAGACGTGAGGATGGCGAAGAAGGAATTTCATTCGACACAGAAGAGGAGCGGCAGCAATGGGAGGATGACCAGAGGGTAAAAACTACATCTTTGAGGGACTGAATGAGGGGTGGTGGCCATCTGTCAGTGAGTAGGTGACCGGGGGTGTCTGAGCACAAGGGTCATGGGTTACACTGTAGTGGAACCGGACGTTGAGCCACGTTCAGTCTCGAAGCCATGGAATCTCTTTCCAGGCAAAGGCTCTGTGGTCAAACTTCTCACCAAATGCAGGTCAGACTTAACTTTTCCGGCTGTGTGCTGGTGCCACCGTGTGGTAAACGTAAGAAGCGCCGTCATGGTGGACTGTGCTGTAAACTGCTTCTCCTCTAGGTGGCTCGTCTTACATACAGCCTCTCTTGTGTCTCTCACGAGGATTGCTATGCTGCACCAGTGACTTCTTACCAAACACGTCCTCCCCTTCTGGCCACGTCTTGCACAGAAACTCGATCTGCGCCTTGTTCTTATTGCTTTGTCTCTTGTGCCTCAGCAAGCTGACCGGGATTGGTACATGATGGATGAGGGATACGATGAGTTCCACAACCCCCTGGCCTACTCCTCTGAGGACTACGTGAGGAGGCGGGAGCAGCATCTGCACAAACAGAAGCAGAAGCGCATTTCGGCTCAGCGGAGGCAGATCAATGAGGTGAGGCTGCCCACGGCAGGTGGAGCAGATTCAGCTGGAGAAGCGGCAGGTCACATGCACCTGCCAACGGCACAGCTTGTCTCCCCGCTGCTGAAGTCATAGACTTAGCGATTCCTCTGGAGGCAGAGGGGTGGGCAGGGAACTTATCAGTAACTTAAGAAAAACCCAACCCAAATCATGACTTCCATCTTCTGCAGTAGTTCCTGGAGGGGTGCTGTTGATGGGAACTGGGAGGTCAGGCCCCGGCTCTGTGGTGTGTCCTTTGTGTCTCTCAGCGGGGCCAGGGACAGTCACCGTTTGTGTATCCATATAGAGGTTCTGCCTTAGATACAACGGGTTGCTTCTGGGAAGAGTACTGCAGGTGGTTTGGGATCAGCGATTCTTCTGTCTAAGGAGCTGCAGGGTAGAGAGGCCCGTGACATCTCTGCAGCCCCTGTGGCCCTTCTGTCAGGACCCTCTGCGTGGCCTCACCTGGGACCTTTCAGGATGGCCTTGCAGTTGCAGTCTTAACGTGGCCTCCCGTTGTGTCCTCACAGGATAACGAACGCTGGGAGACCAACCGCATGCTCACCAGCGGGGTGGTGCATCGGCTGGAGGTGGACGACGACTTTGAAGAGGACAGTGCAGCCAAGGTCCATCTGATGGTGCATAACCTGGTGCCTCCCTTTCTGGACGGGCGCATCGTCTTCACCAAGCAGGTGAGGGTCCTCTGTTGTCAGAGAGAAGAACGCTCAGAGAAGCCTGAAATGGGGAAAGAAAGAAAGAGAAAGGAAAGGAGAGGAAAAATGCCCCATCACGATAGGGGTAGGGTAGCAACCCTTCGTTTACCAGGGCCAGTACGAAGTGGACCTTTGTGTTGAGTTTAATGGTCAGTGCAGAATTTCTCTTTTTCCTCAACCTCCTGCAGCCAGAGCCTGTGATTCCAGTCAAGGACGCCACTTCTGACCTGGCCATTATCGCTAGAAAAGGCAGTCAAACGGTGCGGAAGCACAGGGAGCAAAAGGAACGCAAAAAGGTTGGTTTCTCGTCTTCTAGGGCCAGAGAGTATCTGCCTATTTTTTTGTTTTTTTTTCTTTTTTCTTCTTTTTAAAGATCATGTTCCACCTCACAGGTAGGGTTCCTATTGGCAGTTAGAGGAAACTCATTGAGCAAGAAACAGCCCTTGTGGGAGGGTATTGCATTCCTCCTCCAGGGCCTCAGTTAAGATAGTCCGGGGCCTGGTTTCTCAGGAGCTTCAGACATAAGATTGGGAGGCACGGCTCGGTGCCACTGCTACCTTGTGGGAACTTACTGCCTGCTAGATGAAGCCTGTTGTCAGATGGGACTGATTTTCCGTGGACCACAGTTGTGTCACGGGATGGAGCAGATTGACTTTTTGTGTCTTTTTCAGGCTCAACACAAACACTGGGAATTGGCTGGAACCAAACTGGGAGATATAATGGGTGTCAAAAAAGAGGAAGAGCCGGATAAAGCTCTGACAGAGGACGGTAAAGTGGACTACAGGTAGGAGTCTCGCCAGCAGCAGGTGTCTCTGAAGATGGGGCCTCAAGGGGTCTGATAGGATTCGTCACTCACCAATAGGAAAATGATGTCATTTTGAGTCTCTGGTCCCTTCCTCCTGGTCTTTTCGACTTTTCTGAGATAACATTCCTACTGTCGCCCCTGATACTGCAGGAGCTTCTTCTGTGCCAGGCAGCACCACAGAACTCACAGATATTCAGTCATTGGATACTCATGACAGTCCCATGGGACAGGTGTAATCTTTCCCATTTTTCATGCGAGGAGGATGAGGTCCAGGGAGGTTAAGTAACTTGTTTGAGGTTACCCAGCTAGAAATGGTGGAGTGCGGATCACACCCAGACAGTCTAGTTTCAGAGCCCACACTCTTAGCCACTCTGCCAGAGTGCCTTTCAGATGCTCAGTGTGAGAAAGTGTGCTTTGCACCCTTAGATTTTAGTTCAATCTAAGGAAGAACTATTTTTAATAGAGGTTTGAGAATAGAAAGGATTGTCTTCTCAGGTAGTGACTTCCCCATTCATAGAGGTATTTAAGCAGATGTTGGATAACTGCTTATTGGGCTTTCCTCATTGTGTAGGTGGCTGAACTCAAATGTCCCTTCTGAATCTCATTGAACACTCTGAAATCCTACAAAATTGTCATCTGAGTTAATAATTCTCTATAACTCTGTGAGAAGTGAGAAGTTGGTGCTATTGATCAGCCCTTGTTAGTTTCTAATTAATTTAATCCCATAGGTGTTAATTGTTAGCTGACCAGGAATGACTGGGATGTTAGAAACAGGAAGTTTGACAGAGCGTGGGCTCAAATCTGATGGAGGAAAAGTCTCTTGGGGAAGGGATGGGTGGAGACTGTAGACTAATGTAGGTAAGGTAGGACTGGTACCTTTTTCGCTCTGCAGCCTGGGGATGTACGTGTGTCGGATACTTGAGCGCTTTCAGTGGAAGCTGTAGGTAAATGTCAAGTGGGATTGTTCTCACAGTTCTTTAAAAATAAAGCCTTATGGACTCTGCTGTCCCACCAAGAGGTGGGAGGGAGTCTGACCTTGGTCATGACTGTAACCACAACTCCTCTTTTCAGCCTGTTAAGTGTGGTGCTGACATTGCCCAGGGTTGTTCCATATAAGGTGATGACCTGTGGATTTCAGCTTCTCTTCTGGCTGAAGTCTTTCAGGGCAGAGGATTTGCCACTCGCTGATCTGTAGCTCCTCTGAGCCCTCTGCAGCTGTGTGTCCTGGGGGCATTGAGCAGGTTTTGGACGATGGATTCTCAGACAGCAGTCTGGTCCCTTAGGACAGAGGAGATGAGCAGCACCTGGCAGCTGTGGCGTCTCAAAGATTTCCTGCATATTTGAAGCAGTGCTCACTTCTGGGTGTAGGAAGCAGGGCAGTAACCCAGTCAGGAGAGAAGATGTGGGAAGCCGTGCAGGGCGCTTAGGCTGCTGTGTGTTCTCAGGACAGAGCAGAAGTTTGCAGACCACATGAAGAAAAAGAGCGAAGCCAGCAGTGAATTCGCAAAGAAGAAGTCTATTCTGGAGCAGAGGCAGTACCTGCCCATCTTTGCTGTGCAGCAGGAACTGCTCACGATTATCAGGTAACTGTGTCCACCCCGGGTCGGGATTCCACTGTTGAATCAGGTGTCCCATTTTCTCCTGTGTGTACTCTGCAGCTCTTTTTCTTTTGGGTATGACAGCTGATGGAGAAGGGAAAGGATTTTTTCCCCTCACTTGGGTGCCCTGGGCTACCCTGCTTGAAGTAAGCAAGATGGCATCGTTTTGTTTTAGTTCATTTGTTTAAACCATATTGTCTTCCACACTTTTTAGAGGGTGTTTCAGTATAAGACCGTTTTCCCAGGGAAATCCTCCTCCCTGCACAGGCATGCTCCTTGGATAGCTACAGGTGGGAGTAGGAGGTGGCCTTCCACTCGGGCCGATTCACCCTTTATCTTCTCTTCCTTGCAGAGATAATAGCATCGTGATCGTGGTTGGGGAGACAGGGAGTGGTAAGACCACTCAGCTGACCCAGTACCTGCATGAAGACGGTTACACGGACTATGGGATGATCGGGTGCACCCAGCCCCGCCGTGTGGCTGCCATGTCAGTGGCGAAGAGAGTCAGTGAAGAGATGGGGGGCAACCTTGGTGAGGAGGTGAGTGGGCGCAAGCGCTGAGCTGTGTCGTTCTTGCCCGGTAGCTTCTGTCATTTGGGCTGATCTGCTGAGGCCTGGACCCAGCTCGGGGTGTGCAAGGGCGACTGGGCGCCCAGAGCTTCTGAGCGGTCTCTCTGGCCTCCAGGTGGGTTATGCCATCCGTTTCGAAGACTGCACTTCAGAAAGCACCTTGATCAAGTACATGACTGATGGAATCCTGCTGCGAGAGTCCCTCCGGGAAGCGGACCTGGATCACTACAGCGCCATCATCATGGATGA
This sequence comes from Aethalodelphis obliquidens, assembly GCF_003676395.1. NCBI lineage: Eukaryota > Metazoa > Chordata > Mammalia > Artiodactyla > Delphinidae > Aethalodelphis > Aethalodelphis obliquidens. Next base: position 14,838,589 of record NW_020837964.1, read on the forward strand.
GGCCCACGAGCGCTCCCTCAACACCGACGTGCTCTTTGGGCTGCTCCGGGAGGTGAGGGCTGCGGGTCCAGCCTCTGTGCCTGTGGGGCTTGGACCACCGCCCTGCCAGGAGTTAGTGACGAGGCACTCCAGGCAGGCTGGGGTCTAGCCTGGGGAAGCTGAGGGGGTCTTTGACAGGCCGAGTTGCCCCTGAGGCCCTTGGCTGCGGGGTTCAGAGCTGGTGGTGGTTTACTCTGTTCTTGCTCAGCTGAGTGACCCGTGGTTCTCCTGGCTGTGGCTCCACGGATTCAGTTCAGGATTGTTAGGAATCTAATGAGCCATCCGTCAGCTTTGACTTCTGTTTCATTTGGTAGTGATGCTGATGAGACTGGAGGGCAGAAGCCAAGGGTCCCAAAACTGTGGGGAAGCCTCTGACTGACTTCTTCTTTTAGGTGGTGGCTCGGCGCTCAGACCTGAAGCTCATCGTCACATCGGCCACCATGGATGCAGAGAAATTTGCTTCCTTTTTTGGGAATGTCCCCATCTTCCACATCCCTGGTCGTACCTTCCCTGTTGACATCCTCTTCAGCAAGGTACTGAGGCCCTGTTTTGGAACTGCCCTGACCCTTGATGAGGAGCTGGTTGGGGGATGTGGAGTGGCACACTGAGTCGGGAGAGGTTTTGTGGGGACCCTGGGAGCCTGCGGCTATAGGGCTTGGAGGCGAAGGGCTGCACTCTGGGGAGGTTTCGCTTGGTTGTTTCTTTGGAGTGGACGTGCAGGGCTCAGGGAGGGCCATCAGGCCTGTCTGCAGGTGCGGCAGCCCTGAGAGTTCATCGGCTCTAGCCCCTGACCAGAACTGGGTCACCAGTTCCCAGTGGGGGCTTGGCCTGCATTCCCTCTCACGGTGTCCCTCACTGGTTTGCAGACCCCCCAGGAGGATTATGTGGAGGCCGCAGTGAAGCAGTCTCTGCAGGTGCATCTGTCGGGGGCCCCCGGGGACATCCTTATCTTCATGCCTGGCCAAGAGGACATCGAGGTGCGTGCCTCGGTCATGACTGGGATGAACGGGTGTGTCCTTCCTGTGAGAACTGGGGGATCTGTGTCTCACAGCTCCTCTCTGTGCCCTCAGGTGACCTCAGACCAGATTGTGGAGCATCTGGAAGAACTGGAGAACGCGCCCGCCTTGGCTGTGCTGCCCATCTATTCCCAGCTGCCTTCTGACCTCCAGGCCAAAATCTTCCAGAAGGTGAGATGGGTCCCCACCTTGGGATTCCCCCAGACTCCCCCAAAGGAGGGCAAGAGGGAGGGTGTTACTTTTCTGGCATGGGTGGGGTGTACTTTTCTCCTTGTGGGGTTTTTCCTACCTGAAGGCCTACAGCCTTCCCTCCATGAGTGTCCTGTCCGGCTCCAGGCTCCGGATGGCGTTCGGAAGTGTATTGTTGCCACCAACATTGCTGAGACCTCTCTGACTGTCGATGGCATCATGTTTGTTATCGATTCTGGTTATTGTAAATTAAAGGTAAGAGGAGACAGGCACCGGGGCCCTGGGCCTTCACCCAAAGCTAACTCAGCCAAGGGGGTGGGAAGGCAGGCCCTGGGTCCTTGGCCCTCAAACGACGATTGCTCATGGAAGTGGTGGTGGTGGTTATTGAGTGCTGGTTTTGCCATGTGCTTGATTCATTCCATCCTTGTGATAACTCGAGGTAGACACACAGTTTACATAGCTCGATAGAGATCGCGGAGCTGGAAATTTCTTGAGGTTCCTGGTTCCGAAAGATGGCTGCTTACATCGCTAAGACACTTCATTCTGTGATGTGTAGCAACCAGGGTTTGTCTTTGTCTCAAGCCTGCCTCCCTTTTTCCCCTCACTCTGTCCTTAGTCAGGTCTTTACTGTCCCCTCCTAGGTCTTCAACCCCAGGATTGGCATGGATGCTCTGCAGATCTACCCCATCAGCCAGGCCAATGCCAACCAGAGGTCGGGGCGAGCCGGCAGGACGGGCCCAGGTCAGTGTTTCAGGTAGGAGCCCTGTGCTAGCCTGCTTTCTGGGGTGGAGCCCCAGCTGGGGTGGGAAGGCTTGGACTGTGATCCTGCAGAGAGGTGATCCCTGAGGCTGGGAACCAATGGTGGGGCAGCCACTTGTTGGTCCTCTCATCACATGCTGCTGAGTGGAAGAAGCTGCCTTCCCAGGCAGCCCTGAAGTCTGAGCAGCCTTGGGTTTTAGGAAGACCTGTGTTGAAGGTATCTGCAGCGGATGACCAGTGATTACAGTGTGCCTCCTCCCAGAAGATAAATGTGAACAAATTACAGCACTGGTTCTTTTTTTCCTCCTCCAATTACTCTCTCTCTCTTTTTTGTTCCGATATGTAAAAATAATGTATTAACTATAGAAATTCAGAAAATCTAGAAAAATATAAAGAAAAAAAACCCCAGCCATAATTCTAGTCCCAGGCTCACTGGTTCCAGAAATGAAACAAGTACATAGGAGACTCCAGCAGAATGGTGAATTGGCAGGACTGAGCTTTGAGTAGGTGGAGATTCGTGATTGTAAGGGGAAGGGGGAGGTGGGGGAAAGAAATGAGGACTTCTCCTCCTTACCCGTGGCTCTCATCTGCACTGCCTCTTCTGGGTGCACAAGCCCAGTGTTGGTCCCTGTGTAGACAGCTGGGCATATTTGAGGGGCTCAGCCGGGCAGCATGGTGGGAAGTGCGTCAGGACTGCGTCTTCTCCCCCACAGGCTCTACACCCAGAGCGCCTACAAGAATGAGCTCTTGACCACCACGGTGCCCGAGATCCAGCGGACCAACCTGGCCAACGTGGTGCTGCTGCTCAAGTCCCTGGGGGTGCAGGACCTGCTGCAGTTCCACTTCATGGACCCGCCCCCGGAGGACAACATGCTCAACTCCATGTATCAGCTCTGGATCCTCGGGGCCCTGGACAACACAGGTGCTGTGGCCCTGGGAGCCGGGCAGGGCCCCGTGGGCTCTGGCGCCTGGGTTCTCCCTCTTATGGCACTGTGTCCACTGACCGTGCGGATTTGCTCCTCTCTCCCAGGCGGTCTGACCTCGACCGGGCGGCTGATGGTGGAGTTCCCGCTGGACCCGGCCCTGTCCAAGATGCTCATCGTGTCCTGTGACATGGGCTGCAGCTCCGAGATCCTGCTCATCGTCTCCATGCTCTCGGTCCCAGCCATCTTCTACAGGCCCAAGGTGGGAGATGCTGTCCGGCTCCTCTCCTCCCAGGGATCTCGGGAGGTTATGGGCTCAGGGAAGGTTGAGAGAGGGGAGTAGTTTCTCTCTGTGTTGTTAAGACAGAGTGGAGGGAGGGGCAGGAATCAGTTTCCAAAGAGTGGTTTTGCTGTTTTATGTTAAGCAGGTTGGGGTAGGGGAAGGGGTGGGCAAGATCCATGGTTCTCAGGGAATGTTTTGCAGTTTTTTCTAGGATGGCTGTGCCTGAGCCCTCACATTTTAGAATAAATATTTTGTTGTAAACTAATTTATTTTTCCTATATTGTCAGGGCACTATGTTGATGTGTTTTTAGTTGTGGTGAGGGTAGATGATAGTGTGAGATAGCTCTTCTCATTGGACCTGGACTTCCCTTTTTCCTTCCTAGGGCCGAGAGGAGGAGAGCGATCAAATCCGGGAGAAGTTCGCAGTCCCTGAGAGTGACCATCTGACCTACCTGAATGTCTACCTGCAGTGGAAGAACAACAATTACTCTACCATCTGGTGTAACGATCATTTCATCCATGCCAAGGCCATGCGGAAGGTGGGGGCAGTGGCCGAGACAAGCAGCACATTGGGAGGAGGGTTGGGATGCAGGGAAGGAGGGCTCCATCCTTGTCTACCTGTGTCCTGCTCTAGGTCCGGGAGGTGCGGGCTCAGCTCAAGGACATCATGGTGCAGCAGCGGATGAGCCTGGCCTCGTGTGGCACCGACTGGGACATTGTCAGAAAGTGTATCTGTGCTGCCTATTTCCACCAGGCAGCCAAGCTCAAGGTGAGCCTAGTGGAGCTATGGCCCCTCTGGGCCTGATACTTCTTTCGAGGGCAGAGGTCTCCTGTCTCACTGTACAGTCCTGCAGATCTGGGCTTCCCCCAAAAGCCTGTGTCAAGACAGTATTGGACTGGGTAGCGGCCCAGATGTGCAGTGTTTTGCAATGTAGCCACCTGTTGCATCTCTTCCGTAGGGAATCGGGGAGTATGTGAATATCCGGACGGGCATGCCCTGCCACCTGCACCCCACCAGCTCCCTCTTTGGAATGGGCTACACCCCAGACTACATTGTGTATCACGAGTTGGTCATGACCACCAAGGTGAGTCTTTTCCAAGGCAGCCTGTATGACTGTAGGCCCACTTGGCTGGGCCAGGCCTTTGTAATAACCCTTTGCCGCCTTCTGGGATGGGTTTTGAGCTTGGGAGGCTTAAGGCCACATGCGTTGCTTGCAGGGAAATTGAGGTTGGTTTTCAGCTGGGGGTTTGGGGAAGTTTATATGGATACACAGTTAACCTCTAGATTCCAGTGGCCTCGGCTGTGCCAGCAGGATTGTTTCCTACTTGCTGCCGCGGACAAGCAAGCCCTTTTGGTGTTGTTAGAAGGGTTTTCTGAGGGGCTGGGCCTTTTCTGTTGGACAATAGGGGCCTTTTTCTCAAGCATGGAGGAATTTGGATGGGAGAAGGGATTAGAATCCCAGTGTCTGCGGCTTTCCCTTGCCTTTTTCAGCCTCACAGGGCTAGGGGTAGGCCCTTCCCATACAGCTCCTAATTGTGGAACTGCTCTGGGAGGGACAGCTCAAAGCATTGGTCCTTCTGTGACCACCGCTTTGTGGCCCTTCTGCCTGCAGGAGTACATGCAGTGTGTGACTGCTGTGGACGGAGAGTGGCTGGCAGAGCTGGGCCCCATGTTCTACAGCGTGAAACAGGCAGGAAAGTCTCGGCAGGTAAGGATCCTGTGCTTTTCTATGGAGGATCTGTTTGTCTCTGGGATCCGCTTTCCTCTCAGCCTGGTATTAAAGACACATCGTCATCTGGCTTCCCTTCACTTCCCTGTCAAACATAAAAGTTGTGATCCAGGCAGGTTAGTCTGTCTGATCTCCCCCCACGCACTCCATTTGCTTGGTCTGCTGAGCCTTAAAAAAAAACAACTTATTATTGAAAAGTCCAAATACTCATAAAAGTGGACAGAAACAGTATAATGAGCCACGAGTTCCTCACTTAGCTTCCATAATTATCAACATTCTGCCCAACCTTGTTTCTCTTATTCCCACCCCGCTCCATACATATTGGTTTTTCCTGGAATATTTTAAAGCATACCTCAGACATTATATTTTTTCACCCATAAACACTTGAATATGTGCCTCTAAAAGGACTTTCAAAAATTAAAACATAACCTCCATGCAAATCTTACTCAACAGAATTAATCCTTAACGTTGCTAAAGTCTCCACTTCTTATTCATGTTTCCTTTTTTATTCCAAAGATAATTTTTTATAATTGATTTGCTTGAATTTGGATCCAGGCATTGAAATTTGTCATTACATATATTAAGTCTTTTATTCTGGAACAAGCTCTGCCCCCACTCATTTTTTATGGCATTGACTTATTGGAGAAAACAGGTTGGTCATCTTGTAGAATGTTCCACGTTCTGTTTTGAGCTGATTGCTTCCTCAACGTATTTAACTTCTGCCTCTATCCCGTGTGCTTTCTGTAAGCTAGTCATTAATCTAAAGCCTTGGTTAGATTCAGATTCAGCTGTTTCAGGTAAGGATGCATAAATGCATGTGGTGCTGTGAACCTCCTTTTAGATCCAGTCAGGAGGCACATAAGGTCTGGTGGTGCCACTTTTGAAGACACTAAGATTGCTCAGTGGTCCCACCAGACCTTCCATTATAAATTCTCTACCTACTTCTCGGTCTCCTGACAGTCTTGGTGTCCACTGGTGGCTACCAGCTGGAGGTAGGGCTGCAGAATGTTGTGGACTTTAGCTTCCCCCCTTCTCAGCATAGTCCTCCCCACACCGGGCCCGCACACATCTTCCTGTGTCCGTCCTCTCCAGCCAGATGTCATGTCTTCTCTATTTCCTGTACTTCCTGGCATGGTTATGAACTTGGTTAGAGCATGTAAGCACTTAGCAAATTGAGTGGAGGGCTGAGGCATGACAGGGTGAGGACTCAATCATCCAATGTCTGTCTTGGATCAGTGAGCAAAGCAGGCCTCAGTGCTGGGGCAGGGAGCTGTGTGTCCCTGCCTTTGGGAGCTGGCAAGGTCTACCCAGCACCTGGCTTGCAGCAGGGAGATGGGTGCAGGCTGGCCCTCCTCACCCGCCAATCCCCAGTGACCCCAGTACCTCTCCCTTCTCTAGGAGAACCGCCGACGGGCCAAAGAGGAAGCCTCTGCCATGGAGGAGGAGATGGCACTGGCCGAGGAGCAGCTGCGGGCCCGGCGGCAGGAGCAGGAAAAGCGCAGTCCCCTGGGTAGTGTCAGGTGAGCTGTGGTCTCGGGACTCTTGTCCTGATGGAGCCCACCAGCTGGACTGACCAGGCCCTGAGGCAGGGTCGCGATTTAAGAGAAGTTAAATGTGCAGAGGTGAATTGGTGACGAGTTGACTGTGGTCACGTGGAGACGGGAGGGGTTTTGGACATACTTTCAAGGAGTGGTGATACAGCTGCAACTCCTGGTCGTTGTTTGTTATGTTGTGATGGGGCCCAAGGTGGGCTGGAGCGGCAGAGTAGGTCTCACAGCTTTACCAGCAGGCTAGGGCTTGGACATCACAGTGGAGAGGCAAGGCCAGGAGAGCCTTGGGCACCTGCGTCTGCCCTGGTGCCTGGAGTTAGACTGCACAGGTGAAGGGCATAGTCGCTGCAAGACTGCTCTCACCTCAGTCACCACCTGCAAGTTGGGGGGTACCCAGGGTCACCCTCATTTCTCACCAACTTGTTACAAATTGGGGGATCCCCATGGACTCCCTCAGGTTTGATAATTTGCTAGAATACCTCGCAGAACTCAGGAAAGTACTATACATATTACAGTTTTATTATAGCAAAAGGACACAGAACCAGCCAAAGGGAGAGATGTATAAAGTGAGGTCTGAGAGGGTCTTAGATGTGAAGTCTTCCATTGTCCTTGGGGTCATGTTACCCTCCTGGCACATTACACAGAGTATTGTCACCAGGGAAGCTCACCGGAGCTTTGGTGCCCAGAGTTTTATTGGGCAGGACCCATGTGTTGACTTAGTCTCCAACCTCTTTTCCCTCCCCAGAGTCTGGGCTGATAGCACGAGGCTCAAAGCACAGCCCTCTGTTCACAGGTTGGTTTTTCTGGCAGGGCAGCCACCATCCTGAGTCATCTCATTTGCATAAACTATCAGATGTGGTCCACCGTGAATAACAGAGACACTCCAGTCCCTTGGGAAATTCCAAGGGTCTAGAGATACTTCCAGGAACTGGGGACAAAGCCCAGCCACAGCTGGAGTGGCGGCCTGGTGAGGTGGAGGGAAGACTCCCTTCAGAGCTCACCTAGGGGATATGAATGGAATTGTTAAAAAATCTCATAACCTGCCTCAGTGGATAGAAGAAAGAGGTGCTATCTCATTCTGCTCCCGATCACACATAGGGAAGGCGAGGGGAGTGGAAGTGTGCTAGGGGCGGAGACCCTGCAGCCCCAAAGCCTGCTCACACACAGAAGCAGCAAGACCTCAGGCTCCTCGTCCTCCTGTGCGTCCTGGCCGGAGTGAGCAGCAGTGCGATTCCTAACCCCTCTTCTGTGTCTCCAGGTCTACAAAGATCTACACCCCAGGTCGGAAAGAGCAAGGGGAACCCATGACCCCTCGCCGCACACCAGCCCGCTTTGGGCTCTGAGCTGATGCTGTCCCTGAAGAGGAGGGGGGCCAGGTGTTGAGTCATGAGCCCCGTGGCTGGAGCGCCCAGGCCTGCCGACAAAACCGTTTCATCTGTGTGCTTTCATTTGTGTACATCATGGCCCTGGGGGCACCTGTTGCGGCCAGGCTCTGCCGTGGAGGAGGTGGGAGTTTCTCGGTGCAGGCGTGGGGCCGCAGAGCAGCTGCCAGGACCACAAGAGGTGGCCGGACCCACCGTATTCAAATAAACTGTCCCCGGGACACTTGGTGTATGAATGACACGGCTTTGACTATGTTTTTTAAAATTCTTGTGTAAAACAGCACAATAGACCTAAGGGGAATTATAATTTGGTTATAATTCAGGATTTGGAAATAAATTTATTGTTTGTAAAATGTTATTGTATTTGACTCTTCTTTTCCCCTGACTGCCCTAAATCACACATTAGAGAACAGGCAGAACGCTGACTTTCCTTGGATGGATCCTTCTAGAACCTTAGCTCGCCCTTCTGTTCTCCAGGCAGTGCCTCTTAGAGGAGGGGTTGATGGGGTGGGACTCAGCTGACAGGGAAGGAGAATGGCCTGGGGCACCAGCACCTGGCAGGGCTGGGGCAAGGCGGCCATGGTGGCCAGGAAGTGGGAGGAAGGTGAGCAGCCGCGCACCCTCTGTCCTTTCCCAAGGGCGGGTTGGCTGCTCTGTCGCTCAGAATGGCTGAAGTTTCTTCCGTTATGTGTTGTGTATTCATGGAAAATAGTGTAAAATGTTGCTTATCGGTTTTCACGTAAAAGATGATGCTTACGCTAGAATCACTAGTCTTTTCTGTTGTTAAGCAGCCTCAACGGTCTGCTGAGGCGACGTCTAGTGAGGCACATGTGGCATACACAGATGCCACAAAATAAGTGGGGAGGCTCCCCGCCCCCAGCAGCTGTACCCGAATCTGCTTTGGCTTCTGGACTTTTGCCCAAGAATCTGTTTGCACTCTGTCTCCAATGCTTTCTTTTTAACTATGGACCCTTTCCATTCAGATCTACCTTCCTTCCAGCTTTAATATTCCGAATTAATACTCTGCTCTTCACCATCTCTTCCTCAGATGATAACTGATTCTTTTTCTAGAGGTACAAAAGCGTTTCTTGGCAATGACCCGGAAGTGGATTCCTGAGACTGGTGTGAAAGAACAGTAAGGTTGTTGAACTGGACAGGGGTCCCCTGCCTTGCTCTCAGCTATGTGTGTCTACCCTTTAATGCCTACTTGAGAGGAGCAGGATACTTTAGACATCTTAGAAATATCAGCAGTTGAGGGTCTCAGGCTGAGATAGGGGGCTCATTCTGGGGACCCCAGGGCTAGCTCGCTGGGCCCTGCCTATGGCAGGAAGCTTCCTCCTCATATGGGCTGTGCAGAGGAGGCTCAAAGGCAAGTGTACGTGGCCACATGGTGGTTCTAGGGAGCTCCTCCTTCCCTTTAGTAAGGTGGCGGCTGGGGTTTGTTCTGGGTTCCTTTAGCTCAGGGGGAGAAGAATTATACTCCAGGTAGGTAGAAGAGGGTCTGTCACAAAGGATTCTGCGGCCCCCAAAGTAGCAGAATCTGAGTGACCCTCCGACTGGGTGGCTGAAGCGCTTTATTTGTAATCCCCTCGGCTAAGTCCTAGCTTTATAATCGTTTCTTTTTTGTTATTTTTTTTTTAACGTGGCTTTAGGTGCACAGCAAAATTGAGCAGGAGGTACAGAGATTTCTCCTATATCTGCTTCCCCTGCCCCCAAACCTGCACAGCCTCCCCACTATCAGCATCGCCCACCGCAGTGGTTCGATTGTTACAACTGACGAGCCTGCACTGACACATCATTACCCCCTAAAGTCCGTAGTTTACATTAGGGGTCACCCTTGGTGTCTGTACATTCTATGGGTTAGGACAAATGCATCCACCATTATAGTTTCATACAGAGACCATGTCTTTTTAATGTCAACTTTTAAAGAACTCACTTCTTTGGTTATTTCTTAAAGCATTAGAGGCAGGCAACATTCGGGCTCCCTGCCCTTTCTCCTGCCTTTCTTCATTTCTCCAAGCCCAGCCCCTCCACTCAGTTGGGTCTCCTACCTGGCTGGGCTTGCAAGGCCACACGGCTGGGTGATGTATTGATATGGTTCTGGCTCTCCTGCCCCTTTGCTCCCCATAGCGTGCTACCTGCTTTCCTCTGGTGTAATCACACTATAGGAAGTGAGAGACAACTTTGGAAAAAGTACAACATTCAAAGTACCCAGATATTGTCCCTTTGGCCAACATATATGAAAACTTTTTGTAAATTAAAGAGACAAAATGCCTTTTTAGTAGACTGTACTGGGGATTTTAGTGACATTGAACTTTTACTTGAATAAATGGGCCACAGGCTAGAACTAGAAGCCATTTCATTAGTACCAGACCCTTCAGTCTTTGTTTTCTCTAGAACACGTATCCTTATTCTAAACCAAATGAAGGAACACAGTCAAAAGAGCATTAAAAACCAGACAATGACCATCACAATAGAAACCACCAGATGTGCCCATTGCTCCTGCCTCACACTGCATTTCCAGAACTTGCCCTTCCCAAGGCCTAGCAGGGGCATCCTATATAACACATTGCTGCTATTAGCAGAAAATTTTCTTGGCTTTTGTTTGGCTGGGGAGGGAGGCAAGATATTTAAGAATTGCTATCAACTAGTGGGTTTCTTCCTTCACTTTTCCTTTCCCTTCTTCCAGAAATGCAAGCCCTTTCATTTCTTTCTCTTACTTTACCTTTAGCTATTTCAATTTTCTATAGACTAGAAATAGAAATTCTAGACATGTACTTAGTTTAACAAAATCCAGCCACAATAAAATAGTTTAGCTGTCCTTGGAGTTTGTTATAATGGAATTTTTCTTGTACTGAGCTGGCTGGGGAGAAAAATAAAATTGTTAAAAGAAGGAATATGGCAGCCAGGGAGAAAGCAGATGGCTATCTCTCCCTCCTGCCTTTGGAAAATGCATCATTTATTTCTCTTCCTCTCTTTTGGGTCTCAGGATTACTTTCCTTTCGGAGGTTTTTAGATATTTCTTTTTCTTCTTAAATTCCAGACAGAGATGGAAGGAATAAAAAAGGAACTAATTATCTCTTGTTGGTTTAAAAACGAATCCAGATAATCCAGAAGCTTGCTTTGGGAATTACAGCTCCCCTATGTATGTCAAAGAGAACTATATGTTTTAGAATTTAGGGAAAATAGGGATGAACACATTGCTGGGGACCTGAGGGGGCAGAATTGTCTGCAAGACACCACGAGCTCACTGAGGCTGCTGTGCTCATGTCTTTATTTTAGAGTTTGGGCCTGGAGATGGTAGTAGGGTTCCAAGGCTCACTCTGCCGCAGGAAGTAGACAAAACTCAATAAAACGTTAGCATCTTGCAGAATAGGCTTGGACCTTGACATATTCCGGTTAGAGCTGATCCAAGTCAAGAGAGGAATAGGAACTCACTGTCCTCTGAAAAACATGCATGGAAATGATGCTCAGGGCAAGGCGCTGATTCTAGCAATATGAGGAACCTGAGGGAACAGGGAGGAAATGACAATCTTGATTTGAGGAGAAATTAATGAAGTGATTTCTCAAGGACTAGTCTCGTGGCCAGGCAGCTCTGTTGCAGGTGACTTCTTACCTTGGGGGTACCATGGAGTCTACAGGTGGCAGAAAAGGTAGCCTTGGACTCAGGCCGAACAGGAGACCAGGGCATTCTTGTGAGGCTTCCAAAACACGTTAGAGGAGAAAAATGCCTATTCTGCCTGTTCCCTTCTTATCCTCACACCTCCCAAAAGGGACTGGGTCAGGGGAAGGGATAGGTCTGAGATAGGAGGCACTTGGGTAACATCAAAGATTCTTAAATCAGGATGAGCCTTAATTCATTTGCCTCCCCCTTTACAGAGGAGAAAACAATGATCTCTGGTCCAGAATAGCTAAGCAAAAGATTTGTTTTTTTCCCCTATTTGAATTTCCAATCCAGTGATCTCTTCAAAATACGTTTTTTTTTTCTTTTTTGACCCAATGGACTAAGAAAGACAGCACCATAGTAAGTAGCAAAAGCCGCATGGTGGACATACCTGAGCAGTGGGGCATCCCGACAGACTTGGTGATGTCCATTCTTTGGCTCACATCTTGGGTTATCCCTCTCCAGTCCAAGGTGCCATACACTTTCCCCCTTGATGTGGGGTCTGTTTTGCTTGGCCATAGGGCTTTGGTACATACCCTTGAGGGCCCAGCTTTCAGCTTCTTCTCCTCTATTTCATTCTTTAGTTTCTTGTTTTCCTTTTGCAGATGGACCATTACATTGTGGAGGTGGCTGGGGAAGGAGAGGGAAGGACAGGTGGGTGTTTGGTCTGTTCCAGTTCCGTGGACGCCCAGTTCCTTCCAGAGCTCGTGCTCTCACGCATGTTCTGTGGAAATGGAGGCCTATGTGCATCCCCAGGAAGAAGCCCAGGCCTGGGGTTGGGGTGGACCCAGAATCAGCACTCCTGACCCACTGTGTCATGTCAGCTCTGGGGTAGTTTTCTTATCTGTTAGATGGGGACCATTGAGTCTGATCTGCCTTCTGGGGTTCATATAAAAATCCAGTTTGACAAATGATAGAAATTGGATTCAAAGAGCCAGAACAACTCTGATCACGTGTCCTCAGTTTCTCACAGCCATGCCTAGGAAACACTCACATCCAGTTCTGATGCCAAAGCCCAAGTTCTTTTGCCTCCCTTTGCTGAAAGGTTGAGAACACAGGGGATCCCAGCTCTGTCGAGAGCTTGGGCAAGTTACTTGTCCCCATTTTATGGAAGAAATGGCAGCTCCAGTGTAGGTGAGGGGAAAGGTAACTGAGCATACCTCCTGTGGCTCAATAAATGGCAACTGTTAATACTAACAGCCTTATTTCTCCAAACCAGTGTTGAGAGAAGTGAGTGACAGTGGGCTCTGGAACCAGGCTTCCCAAGTTGGGATCCTGACTCTGCCACTTACTGGTCAAGAGACCATGGGAAAATTATGTAGCCTGAGTTTCTCCCTTTCTTCATCCTTAAATGGGGATTATACGTGCACTGAACGTGTGAGGTATTATGAAGATTAAATAAGTTAACACATGTAAAGCACTTGGAACAGTGCTCCTCATGAGTAAGCAATAAATATTAGTTGAGCTCTTGTTATTATGATTAAAAGATGGTGTTCCTTCAAATAGGGTCAAGCAAACTCAAGAATGAGTTCTTTGTGAAACAAACAAACAAAAAACCCAAAAAACTTGCCAGAACTTGGCACAATATAAGAAAAAGCCTGGTGCCCGGCTACCTTCAGATTCTGACAATTTCTCCTTTAGTTAAATCCTTTCAGAAAGTGTTTCTGTCCTAGTGAGATATTTTATGATATTTTCTAGAGGAAATCAAGTAGAGAATTCATCCTCAACTGCTTCTCTGGGCGTATTCTCTGCCCTCTTGCTCTGTATAAATCTGGCTGGCAGTGAAGACACCCCTTCCCTTGTAGCTCTTCATGTTGTTGCCATGCTCCTTGTGCCACTGGGCCTGGAGGTAGGGTCCTCGAATGCCCTCATTCCCTGGCTCTCTGCCACTCTCTCTGGTCCACTCCTGTCAGCATCCCTGATGCTTTCAGCATCCTGTACTTTTCATCCAAGCCCTGGCCCTTCAGTTCCTTGACCTCCTTATTCCAGTGATCTTTTCTTCTCCTTCAACCCAGACGCTTTCCTATGGTCCAAGCTCAGGACACAGCTTTAACTGGGGCTGCATGAATGGGTCCCAGGTGTGCTGCGATACCTCAGCCCTTGGAGCAGGGTTTGGCACAGCTGCTGGTTGGTCACCTTTACCATAAGCAACCCCATCCAAGACCCTCTCAGTGTGTCAAACAAAGGTGTTCATTTTCTAAGTGTTCCCTGACAAAAGGTTGGGAAACACTGCCCTGGAGCTTGTCATTACCTGTTACTATGCCACCTCTGAAATCTCAGTTTTAGACATCCATACTTTTGCCTCTGTTCCCAAACTTCCAACACTCCTCCCGTACCATACTCTATGCTGACCCAGCTTTGACCATGAGGGTGAACCAAGGCTGCAAGTAGATGGACCCAAATGACCACATGGGACAGAAGGACCCCACCAACCTTGACTGCTCACCTCATAGAGGTGTTCCTTCTATGTTTTATGTCCCTTTGTTTGGAGAGCTCTCCGTTACCACAGCTTAGCCACTACCCTAACTAATACAGTCTGCTCTTCAGTTCCTGTTTCCTTCTCAGCATTCTGACTTCTGAGAACTGTGGAAGGTGACAGTGGAGAGGGACATAGAGATGATTAACCCCTTTTTTTATTGTTGGTGAGGGGACTAAGGCCCAAAGAGGTCAAGTGGTATTGCTCAAGGTCACATGGATGCAGATTTGGGACTTGGGGTCTTTCTCCACATATCCAGTGAAAAAGTCAGCCCTGGTTCCTGGCTGACTCCTCTCCCTGGGGCCCAAGCTCCAGCCAGGGGGGCGTGGGATGACTTACTCCTTTTCACCAGTCAGCTTGGTGATATATTTGACCTGTTCACGGAGTTTGTTTCCTAGTTTCTCATTGGCGATCCTGTAATAAAATTCACAGAAGAAAAGAGTTCCCCAGACCCCTGTGGGTAAGAGCATGAGCTGGCTGAAAAGGACATTGGGTGTTCTTGGCGAAGCCTCTTTGGGGCCCAGACCCCCCGCTCATCCCCCCCGTCCCCGGAGCTAGAGCCCTCCTAGCAGCTGGCAATTAAGAGGACCCTCTACACTCCCAAGCAAAATCACTGTGATCCCAAGTGAGTTCAGGGGATCCAGGCAGTGAAGCCTGACACCAGGCTGGGAAGAGGAAATCTGACCCACAGGAGCATCCCTTCTGTCTGGAAGCTGCTCCATTTCCAAGTGGGCGGGGCTTTCTGAACCCGCCTGAAGGGTTGCGGCCCCTTCATCTTATTCCCAGCATCTGGGTGTGGGCTGAGACTGGATCAGTTTCCCTGGAGGGCTGTGTGTGTGTGTATGACACTATTCTCTGGCACAGGTGTGATTCCAGCCCTTGGAAGCCTGCCTTACTGTTTTCTTCCACACTTACTTCTGCTCTTTTGCCCATTGCTCCATGTTGGACATAATCTGATCGTTCTCTCGGTGCAGCCTGCAGGTGTCTTTAGGCGCAGACCGCTGGGACAGGCAACAGGACTTCGGTACAAGAAGTAAATGAGATAGTAAGGGGGTGGGAGCACAGGCCTGTCACCTCCCTTCTCCCAGATCAGGTCTCCTCTCTTCCTGGGAGAAGAAACATTGACTCTGCTGTCCAACCCTGAGGCCAGAGTTGGAATTGCCATTGCAGGCCTCCACCTCCAGCAGTGCATTATCACAAAGGTGACATCTGTGAGCAGACACCACTTATAGTAGAGACAAAGTAGGTTTGTACATTTATAATAATGATTTTCAGGCCAAAGATAGCAAAGTGACCTATTCTAAAACAGCAATACATTAAGCCTTTTTAAAAACAGATGAAAGAAAAAATATCTGGTGGAAAGGGAGGACTTTTTTTCTAATTTGGGCAAAGGCCCTGTGGCCACCCCAAGGATATCCGGGAGCCTCCTGCTACAAACTTCACTGCTCAGAGAGCTGGACGTGCACAAAGAGCTCTTAGCCGATTCTACTGCAGGGTAATTGAAAGTGTCAGGAGGGGCTCTGGAGGGTGACTGAGCCGTGGATTATCTAAGTCGGGGCTGCTGGTGTACCTGACATGGAGATGGCATTCTCTCTCCTCTGGATTGGGACCTTTGCTCTGTTCAATATCTCTATCAACAAAGTCACGGGAAGATGGTTGGGTCGAGACAGCCGTTGTGGGCCTGGAACACCCAGACCCCGCTTTGTACTGAATAGAGGGGGTGTCCTTTCCTTGCTCCCAGGCACCCCCACCCCCACCAAAGGGTGTCTGTCACGCAGGCGGTCGTGGGATGTTCTGGGGCAGTGGGAGGAAGCGGCTGGGAGTTGAGGAGTGCCCACCTCCGTCCCGTCCGCGAGGAGGCTCTCTTTCAGGGCGCGCATTTCCTCCCGGAACGCCCTGAGCTGCTCCTCTTTAGCGGCCAGCACCTCGAGGTCCCGCTGGTGCTGCTTCTGCCACTGCAGCACCTGGTTGCTCATGTCCTCCAGCTTTTTGTCGAAGGCCTGCACCTGCTCGGTAGCGCACAGTGAGGAGGGAGACCCCAGCTTGCCACCCTGACCCTGGAGGACCCACGACAAGGCGGGAGGGCGCTTTCTCTGGGAGGTTCATGAGGGAGTGTTTTATTTCCAGCGGCCAGCAGAGGGCGCCCCTGCTCTGATAGTTGCCGCCTTCTTGAAGCTCCCAGAGCCCAGCAAAAGGGAGGGCACCTGTTAGCCGAAGGGACCGGCTCAGTGCGAAGTACACAGCTGTGGGGCAAGAAGAGGCCTTGGGGCCCTGGGCAGGACGGCAGCCGGGGCCCCTGGCCGCTCCTCACCTCTAGCTCACTCTGCTGCTGGAAGCCCTGCAGTTTTTTTAACTCCACATTCAGCTTTTTCATCCTCTCCTCGTAAGCAATGACTTCCTCTTCCAGCTGAATCTTCCTGTCTTGGGCCTGTGTCAGAATTTGGTGAAGACTCTTTGTCTCTGAGGTCGAATGACTGAGCTTTGGTAAAGACAAAGGGTTGGGGGGAGAACGGCTGTCATTGCACTTGGGCCTCTGTGCTGAGTCCTGAATGGAGAAGGGTTCCACCAGTCCCACAGCCCCTACTCTCTTCTGCCCAGGGTGGCACAGACACACCTGGTCCTGGTCACCTCGCCTAGAGTCCCAGGGAGGGGTGAGAAGTGACAACAGTCAGTCTTCTGCATCTCCCCTGCCCCTCTCCCGTTTCCTCTCTTTCCAATTCTATGAGCTCATCAGCCAGGCATGATTAGCACAGGGATGCGGCATGAATTTCCCTGAAAAATCCAGTTCTTGGGAAAACCTTGCCCCTGGGTCACCCATGGGCAGAAAGACTTGTTAGATTTGGCCTCTATCCCCCTCTTCCCCAAAGCCTCACTAGGGAGAAGCAGGCCTTCTCTGGACAGACATCCCAGCCAATGCAAGGGTTTGCAGATGGCCTTGGTGACAGCCAGTTATGCAGGAAATTGACTCCTTCACCTTTCATGCTGCTGGGATAACTTGGATATTAAACAGCCCCGGAGATGAGAGGGTGTAGCCCACCTTATCCAGGGCCTGTGTTAGGTCATCTTGGCAGGAGGCTGACTTCCGGCATACCTCCTCATAGACATCTTTACTGACCGTGGTCTGGAGGTATTGCTTCTCTTTCGCCGCAGCCTTGTCCAGCTGAATCTGCAGACTCGCCATGGTCTCCTTCTGAAGGATTATCTTTAGGGAGGGGGAACATAACTGTCAAGGTTCATGGCCATGGAGGCATCCTCTGTGTCCACAGATGGACAGGCACAGGGCTCTCTCCTCCCTGCACTAACTACCTGCCCAGCAGACTGTGATAATGCCCACTTCCCCTCACTGCTGGAAGAGGAAGAGCTGCCTTTCCAGGTTCTTCTGCACCCCTCTCCCACACTTCCTTTCTAGATAGCATGTCTTCCCAATACAAGGAGTACTGGAAGTACTGGGCCATGATGTGTCAAATACATGAAAAGTCCCTTTCACAGACTCCGCAGCCTTTGACGTGTGCCAGCCAAGCATGGGTCCTACATTTGTAACTGGATGGTTTCTGTTAATAGTTAACTGTCTCATGGTTAGGGTTAGGGTTAGGATTAGTGTTAACCTGGAATCCAATTCTAGGTTAGGAAATATGATGCAACATTTCAGTGGTATGCATTATGCCTCAACTCCTGACATAATCCACTAGACTTGATGCACCATGAAAGCAGGACTGTGTGTGCTTTCTTCATCGCTGTATCCCCACTACCTGTAGCTCAGAGCATGGCATATAATAGGTGCTCACTAAATATACTAAATGATTTATTTGGACTGAATGAAATAGTGCATTGGGCAATACTAGGGATGAATTGGACATATAGTTCCGACAGAGTGTGTTTAAAATTGAAATATGGACTACCGATGAAAGGAAATGCAGTTTAGAATGCAAAACTAAGCCTCTTTCTAATGGCTGTTTCCATTGATTCAAGAAGTCTGTTATATGTGGGGCATGCTTTTAAAAAATTGAACATGCTTACACACACATAAACTCCTCCAGCCTCTGGATTCCCATCAAAGGAATTCTGAAATTAGTGCTTCTAGTTGCACATTTACATAACTCCCTTTCTTTTGGCAAATGTGATAACAGGCCTATATTAAATACTTAGGCAGTATTCCTTATATTGAAAGCAGTTCCTTGGGGATTTGAGTGATTCAGGCCTCAACTCTGGATCCCACTAGAGGAGAGATTTATATCTCTGAGTGACAAAACTCCAGAAACATCAGTGCCTCAGACCTCTGCTGTTTAATATGGCAGCCACTAGCCACATGAGACTATTTACATTTCAATAAAACTAAAATTAAACTTATAAATTCAGTTCCTTAGTCATACTAAGCCATATTTCGAGCAGTCAATAGCCATATGTGGCTAGTGCATATAGTATCAGGTAACTCTAATCTAGAACTTTTCCATCATCACAGAGAGTTCTATTGCGTAGTGCTATTCGTACACTTAGAATGGTCATAGTATTTTAAGATGAACTCTTTATTATGAAGGACTCAGAGCTGCTTGGTCTCTCATTTATAATTCAAGAGACTACCTAATCAAGATGCTGTATTTTTTTCTTGTCCAGAAGTATGGAATGGGCTCATTTGGGGCAAGTATTGCCATTCAGGATGAAGGGAAAGAGGTCAGGTGGCAGAGCCAGATGATCCAAGTTCAAATATTGCTCCATCCCATCACTTACCAATTAGTCAGTCTGAGCCTCAGCCTTTCTCTCCTCTGTAAACCAGCAGATGGAAGGCATGCCAAGGACTTAAGTAGACGGTCAGTAAATGATGACTGAATGTGAGCACAGTGCCTCACGTACATTAGATGCCATTTACTCCTTTTGTCTTTATTCGTGTAATGAAATATAACCATGTCCCCTTTCATCCCATTTTTGTGCTTTGGGACTATTTTTGGAAGTGTTCCCTAGCAAATTGCCCCGAACAATGGGCTCACTCAACTCTGGTCTAAAATGCAACTCTGGAAGCCTTGATGCCAAAGCCCAGATGGTTTGGGGCTCCACCAGATATTTAATAAGACCTTCTACATGTGGAAGAAATACTTCTTGGCCAGCAAGTGGGTGACACTTCAGGAGGGAAGTGGGGGCTCCGGTGCCCCAGAATGCACATGGGCTGGGCAGTTAGTGGCATTTCTGTGATGGAGGAGAGCTAGGTGCCAACTTCAGGTCAAGGGTCATAGGGTTCAAATTTCTCACCCCCTTGGGGTTTCTGTCTACTCACCTTACGAGTCAGCTCCTGGTTGATTTGCTGGGTGCTGTTTTGTTTGCAGAGAGAGGAATCCAGTTGCGCAGAACATTGCTTTAACTGTGATTTGAGATTATCATTTTCCTCCTCCAACTTTCTCAAATTCTCCTTTGACTGCTCCCCAATTAAGGAAACAAAGCCCAGATGGAGGTGTTATCTTAGACTCCTGCAGAAGCCCCTCCTTCTGCCCTCACACACAGCTCCACCTTGCACCCCATGTATCTCAGGCCTTCTCTGCCCTCCTCACTTGTCTTTCTCACCCTCCCTCCCTTCTCTCCTGAAGTCTGAGCACCCTCAGCCTCTGTATCCCACCAGGCCCAGCTGGGCTCAGGTCTGGCCTTGGATTCTTAATCCCGAGGCTTCCCAGATTCTCCTCACCATCTTTTCTTTCTTTTTTCCTTCCTGTCGGAATATCTCGAGCTCTTGCTGCAGTAGCTTCTCCTGCTCTTTACTCTTTTTCAGCTGCTCCTGTTTCTCCTCCAGCAACCTGGTTTCCTCCTGAAGCTGTTCTTCTAGACTGCATTTGGAGGAGGCTTGCTTCCTGTTCTGAGAAAACAAACACGGGGCTGCAAGTCAGGCACCATATTTTTGCGAAGAAAACCCCCAGCTCAGACAACTGTGCACAGGGATGGCTGAAATAAATATGAGGCTTCCCTGGTGGTGCAGTGGTTGAGAGTCCGCCTGCCGATGCAGGGGACGCGGGTTCGTGCCCCGGTCCGGAAAGATCCCACATGCCGCGGAGCGGCTGGGCCCGTGAGCCATGGCCGCTGAGCCTGCGCGTCCGGAGCCCGTGCTCCGCAACGGGAGAGGCCACAACAGTGAGAGGCCCGCGTACCGCAAAAAAAAAAAAAAAAAAAAAAATGAGGACAACTCCTTGGTTATTTAGCGTGTTTAATAAAAAAGTTTCCTCTTAGGTTCAGCAATAGTTTTTCTTTGTTCAATTAGAAATACCAACTTATTTTATTTATAGATCCAGGTCCCACTTACTTACCAAGTCTTTCCACATAAAATACTCTCTGAATAAATTTTTAAAAATCTTAGAAAAGCACAAAAGGAATAATTCAAAGTTAAAAAACTTTAAATCGACTGAGAGGATAGCTTTTGAGTCCTAGAAAAAGAAATAATATTGTCGTTTGACTGTTTTTAAGCTTGGCCCCTGAAAATGCTTATTATTGGTTGTGGGAACTGGAGCTGCCTGGCTGGCTTAGCATTCTAAAACAAATTCTGGACAAGTAGTTTGCAAGGATTGGTGGTGGCATCTTCCCAAATAAAGAGCAATGCAATTTTTTCTTTTTGGCCACACCGCTCAGCTTGTGGGATCTTAGTTTCCCGACCAGGGATTGACCCAGACCCTTTGCAGTGAGAGCTCGGAGTCCTAACCACTGGACGGCCAGGGAATTCCCAAGAGCAATGCATTTAATCTGAAACAGAGCAAATGCTTGAGCTGGCTGCCTACTTGCCCTCCACACCTGGTGTTGAATGTGATTTATACGATCTAGCAGGTCATTCAGTTTTACATCCTGCTCAGTCACTGTCTTCTGAAGCTGCCTCTTTTCCTTCTCTGAAATTTCAAGCTTTCTGGAGAACTCAGATAATTCTGATGTCAGCTCCTCTATCCGTTTCCTAAAGCAAAATGGCAAAAACAGGTGGATGGACTTCAGGGTCCACGTCGGTGGACTGTGGGCTGGCTGCCCGGGGCTTGCTACCCAACTCCTGGGCAGCATCCCACAGGGTCCCAACTGGCTTACGAGGGACAGAGACTCTGTCTGGAGGGGAACCTGTGGTACCTGCTGGGCGCGAGTTCCTCCTCTGCCATTAGGGAATCCTTCTGTAGCTTCTGAAGTTCTCTCCGGAGCTCCTGGATGGTCTCTGCCTTCTGCTTCTCCAGGCAAATGCAGCTTTGCAGTTTCCTATGGCAATCCTCCAGGTTACCCTTTGCCAGAATGGCTTCTTCTTTATATTGGGCTGCTTGCTGAGCTGCAGAAGACAGGAGATAGCCCGGGGCATGTCCATGTGTGAAGGGAGTATGTGTGAAGATCAGACTCTCAAATGAGACCAGTTAAAAAGTCTGTTCCTTGGGGCTTCCCTGGTGGTGCAGTGGTTAAGAATCTGCCTGCCAATGTAGGGGACACGGGTTTGAGCCCTGGGAAGATCCCACATGCTGTGGAGCAACTAAGCCCGTGTGCCACAACTACTGAGCCCGAGCTCTAGAGCCTGCGAGCCACAACTACTGAGCCTGCATGCCACAACTACTGAGCCCACGTGCCACAACCTACTGAAGGCTGTGCACCTAGAGTCCGTGCTCCACAACAAGAGAAGCCACTGCAATGAGAAGCCTGCACACCACAATGAAGAGAAGCCCCTGCTCACTGCAACCAGAGAAAGCCTGTGTGAAGCAACGAAGACCCAATGTAGCCAAAAAAAACAAAAGTCTGTTCCTTCATTCTGTGACTTACTTCAATTTCCAATCTGTCCTCATCTCTCTCTATCTCATTATCACTCCTAAGGAGCTCTGATGAATTATCTGTCTTCAACTACCCACCAGCCGTGAACTCCTTCTTGAATAAAATTAAACAAATTGGTTGAAATTGCTTGGTATCTCTTCTGCGACTCATCCTGTCATTGAAGACAAATCCTGACCCTCATAGAGTTTAGAGTCTAGTGAGGGAGCTGACATAGAGAACACAGTAATGTTAAACTCACACTGACTGTGAACTCAGGAAGGAGGACCAAAGCGGGGAAGTACAGTTGGAGATGGACTTATGGAGGAACAGAGGCTGAGCTGGGCCTTAGAAGAAGGAGAAGAAAGGGAATTCTCGGGGTGGGGGGCACAGTGAAGGGAATGGGGAGGGCATGTGGGAAGATGATGGGAAGATATCAGCTTAACTGGAAAGGAAAGTGGGAAGGAATGGTGAGAGACAGAATTGAGGAAGTGGATGGACTAGAGGGGGTTTTGGAGGACGCTGAAAGCCTGAGAGAAATGTTTAGACATGATTTAGTGGGTTCTTGAGTAGGGACCTGCCATAAAGGAAAGAGTGCTTTAGGAAAATTGGAATGGATTAGAATGGAGAAAGACTTCTGACAATATCCTTTTAGCCCACGTCCTTGCCTCCACTGGGTATGAAGGAGTAAGGTGCTTACTGGGGTTTCTCTACACCAAATATCTCCCCACTTCCGGTAGTTTCTCCTATCATTTCTACTTAAATATCACTTTTCTCTCCGTTTTTTTAAGCCTGGGATACTGGAAGAAAGATGGTGTCACTACGGAGATAATTATACACCCGGAAGAAGGGAGGAGGATTTTTTTTAATAGGGAAGAGAGTAGGTTCAGCTTTGGGAATGTTGGGTTAGTGGGGAAGGTGGGTTGGTCAGGTGGAGCTAGTCTCTAAAGACAAGACTGACCAGGTGCCAAGTCAGGGCTGGGGCTCTAGGCATTGGAGTCACCTGCAGAGAAATGCAGCTACAAGGAGCAGAGGCGCTCACCAAGGAATGAGTGTAGAGAGGAGAGGAGAGGGCAGAATCTTAGAGATGGGTGACCACTGTCAGGGCAGGAGGAAAAAGAGGAAACAGTGGTGAGATTTATGGAAGAACAAGGGACCTGTTGTGTCTCCAAAGCTAATAAACAACCGTTGAGGTGCGGGGAACCAACAGTGTGGACACCCAGAGAGTTAGAGGAGGGCGAGGAAGGAAGACGTGCTTTGGACCTTCTTTTTTTCCCCCAAATTGATACATCACTCACATAACATAAAATTTATCCTTTTAAAGTGTACAGTACAGTGGTTTCTAGTAGCCTCACAAAGTTGTGCAACCATCAACATCTAATTCCAGGACATTTTTATCACTCAAAGGCAACCCCATTTCCAAGGCAAGAAGTTACTGGTGACTTCTGAGAAAGCACTTTGGGCAAAGGAGCAAGGACACAACCCACACTGCAAGCAAATGTGTGTGTAGACCAAAAAAGGAGAGTGTTAAAAACCAGGGAAGGAAGAAATGAATGGTGTGACAAAGGTCCCAGAGAAGGTGGAGAGGAATGTGGTACAAAGAAGCAAGGTACAGAGCCCTGTGCTCTCCGTGGTGAGGAAAGGAGAGGACCTTCAGCTGAGGCTGCAGAGAAAACGGTGGGCGTGTGAGAGCAGTGGTCTGCCTTCCCAACCCGAGCACCTGCTGTGTGATGGGGGCTTCAGAGAAAAGGTAAGGTTGGGGTGAAGGAAGGAGCTTAGAGGGCGGTCCTAACTGCTGTGAGATGAGATGAGATCATGAGGAGATCGGAGTGAGAAAGCGGTGAGGGAGAGGGACACGGCCATTTGGGGAAAGGAGGGGGCTGCTCTGGCCCCATGGGTTGGAGTGTGTGGGGACAGTGCTTGCCCGGGGGCCTCACCAGCCAGCCTGTGCTGCTGTTTGGCATCTTCGAGACAGTCCTTCAGCTTCTTGATCTCAGCTCCCAGGTGCCCATACTCGGCCTTGCACTTATCCCGTCTCTCCTCCTGGATGGCAACTTCGAGTTCTCTTGTCATGCATTGCTGCTTCTCCAACTCCATCTCCTTTTTTACGAGGGTGTTCTTAACCTGTGCCAGGTCCTTCTCTAGCTCCTGCAGCATCTCATCTTTCTCCTGGAGGAGCTGAGGAAAGCAAAGTGTTAATGCTGATAGAGGCCTGAGCAGCGGCAGGGCGAAGTCAGTTAGAGATTGTCTTGAGCCCTCTTCCAGCCACCGTCTTCTCTTGCCTGGATGTTGCAATAGCCTCCACCTGGGCTCCCTGCCTCCCTGTAGCAGTCAGAGTTGGGCTTTTACAAATGCGAGTCAGATCTTGTTATGTCTCTGTTCAAAACCTCTACTGGGTCCATCTCAGTTAGAAAAAGACCAAAGTCCTTACAACGACATCCCGGGACGCTCATGATCTGGTTCTTGGCTACCTGTCTGACCTCACCTCTTGCCGCCCCACCCTCTCTGCTTCCGAGCTGACTCCCACCTGAGGGCACTCGCCCTTGATGTTGCCTCTGCCTGGAATATTCTTCAAGACTTTGGCCTGGGTGGCCCCCTTACTTCATTCAAATGTCTGCCCAAATGTCACCTTATCAAAGAGGCCTCCCCCGACCACTCTGGGGAAAACAGCCACCAAGCTGTTTTAGGAATTCATTAGTACCTAACATTTTATTGTGTATTAGTTTTATTTGTTTGTCTCTAAAGACTGGAATGTAAGCTCCATGAAAGTAGGGATGGCACATGTTTTATTATATTCTTATGCCTAGAAGAGTGCTTGGCATATAATAGGATCTCAAAAGTATCTGTTGAATGAATATATGAGTGACTCGAAGCTGCTTATCCAGACTCCTTGCTGCTTCTTCAACATCTCTCCAAATACCTCCATTTTGACTGGTGAATCACCTCCAGACCTTGAAATAGGAAGTTTGAATGACCAGCCACTCAAATCAATTGGATTATTTCCACTAGCTCTGATAAAAGTTTAGAGTTGAAACAGTACTGACTACAAAAACTTGCGCTGGTTTCAGTCTTTCTGCCCTTGGTTCCAGTCTTACGCTTTTCTAGGAGCTTGATTTACGTTGGTAACTACAGACCTTCTAGGGCATATTTCCACTAATATTTTCAAACTGCCTGGTTTGCATATTTGTAAGTTATTTGTAATTAAAGAATTGAAATTCACATGAAATTGTGAATAAGGCTACACATTATTCTATAGCATTTCTTTCTACTCTTAGGCATAAACAAAAGCATAAGGGAATAATACGAGCGTGTCCCAAACTCACTATTGTAGGGCTGGGGAAGAACCCCTTTCTTACACAGAGTCCACATCTCTATTAAGGCTCCTGATGTTTTATTTATTTATTACGTGCCATGAGAAATTCCAAGGAAGAGCTCAGAATTGCCCCTGGGCCTGAAGCACCGCAGTCTCACTGCGCATGTATGGGTGCTCCCCAAGCAATCACAGCGAGTGTGGGGCCACAGAGCCCGCCTCTGCCGAGGCCTGGCCTCACAGGGCCCTGCTGGCAGTTCCAACCACGGAGCTCCTCGCCTTACCTTGTCTTTCTTCAAACCGAGCTTCTGGGTCTCAGTGAACTGCACCTGCAGCTCCTGCAGTCGCCGTTGCAGGATGACGACCTCCTTGTCCTTCCTCTCCAAGCGGGCAGATGTCTCTTCCCGCAGCCTGTGCAGGTCCAGCTCCAGCTTCAACATGTCTGCAGCGGGACAAGACAGAGCGCTTCTTGCTCAGAGCGGGGCTCCGGCTTCCTTGGCTGCCTACCCTCTGCTGCAGCCCGCTGGCCCACGGTTTACCCTCCATGATGCTTTTCTTCTCTTCTGACACGGCTTCTAGCTCCGTGCGCAAATCCTTCACGAGGTTCTGGTACTCCTCCACGTGCGAGCACTGGCTGTCTTTCTGCTCCTGCAGGTGCTTCAGTATCTGGGCAGATGGAAGAGCAGGGCAGGGTGAGGACATGGGGGAAGAAAGCTTTACAGAATTCTGAGTGTCCAGAACAGGCAAATCCGTAGGGACGGAAAGCAGAATAGTGGTTGCCAGGGTTTGCGGGAGGGGGGATGGGGGGGGTGACTGCTCGTGGATATGGGTTTCTTTTTGGAGTGATGAAAATGTTCTGGAATTAGTGGTGCTGTTGCCTAACTTTGTGAATACACTAAAAACCAATGATTGTACACTTTATTTTTATTTTATTTTATTTTTTTAAACATCTTTATTGGAGTAAAATTGCTTTACAATGGTGTGTTAGTTTCTGCTTTAT
This sequence comes from Aethalodelphis obliquidens, assembly GCF_003676395.1. NCBI lineage: Eukaryota > Metazoa > Chordata > Mammalia > Artiodactyla > Delphinidae > Aethalodelphis > Aethalodelphis obliquidens. Next base: position 14,864,641 of record NW_020837964.1, read on the forward strand.
AACAAAGTGAATCAGCTATACATATACATATGTCCCCATATTTCCTCCCTTTTGCATCTTCCTCCCTCCCATCCTCCCTATCCCACCCCTCTAGGTGGTCACAAAGCACCAAGCTGATCTCCCTGTGCTATGCGGCTGCTTCCCACTAGCTATCTATTTTACGTTTGGTAGTGTATATATGTCCATGCCACTCTCTCACTTCGTCCCAGCTTACCCTTCCCCCTCCCCATGTCCTCAAGTCCATTCTGATTGCACACTTTAAATGGTGAGTTTTCTGGTATGTCAATTATATCTCAATTTAAAAAGTAAAAAGAGAGTTAGAAAAGAAAGGACATGGCAGACTTCTTCTCATGCCCACACGGAATGGAATGTGCACAAAAGGAGCCCCCTCTTCCTCCCTGTAACACTCAGTGTCATTGATAAGACACCTACTGTGTGCCAGGCACTGTGTGCACTGTAGGTGCTGCAAACGACACAGACACCAATTCTTAACCCCAGGGAGCTGACCTTCTGGTGGGATGAGACAGACAAAGAGCGTAAAGTAGTGACTTACAGAAAACAAAAGTTGATAAGTGCTATGGAAGAAACAGAACAGCAAAAGGGGAATGGAGATGTATGGGGCAGGCAGGGGCGAGGCTGTGGGTTACAGTTTTAAATAGGATAGATGGGTTGGCCTCACTGAGAAGGTGGCCTCTGAGCAGGCACTTGCTGGAGGTGAGGGCGTGAGCCATGTTGAGGTATCTGAGGGACGAGCTCTGCAGTTGGGGGAGCAGGCAGTGCTAGCTGATGACAAGGCCCTGGGGGCAGAACATGCAGGAGGCCATGTGGTTAGAGTGGAGTGAGTGATGGAGAGAGGAGGAGGAGGAGAGGAGGTGAGGAAGTTAGGGGGTAGTCACATCACAGAGGGCTCTTAGTCCCTCAGCAAGAACTTTGGCTTCTACCCTGAAGGAGAGGGGAAGGGGCTGTAACCAGAGAAACCAGGAAGGAACATGCACACGTGGCCAAGAAGGAACAATTAGTTGTCTGGGCATCAGGGGATGCTGGGGAGATAGTTATGTGATTTCACAGTTGACAATGAAGGAGGGTTGCAGCAAGAAGACAGAGGGGGACAGCTGGAGAAATGCAGGGCAATCACCGTCTGACCTGGGTGTGGGCCCTACAGCGACTCAAAGGCCCAGTGTGTGCCAGGCCAGCTGAGGGAGGAGAGGACGGCTGGCACTAACTGTGATGTGGGTAGTTCTAGCCTGAATAGAATGTTCAAATAATGTGAAGGCTTTGGGTAGGATATACAAAATGGTGGGTGAAAGTGGATTCTGTTTCTTGAGGAAGTCTGTATCATTTTAGAAAATGGAGTATTAAAGAAGAATGGAGTATTAAAGAAGAATGGAGTATTAAAGAAGAATTTGTGTTTAGTAGATACAGTTTCAGTTTCGCAAGATGAAAAAGTTCTAGAGATTTATTGCACAACAATGAGAATATACTTAACACAACTAACTGTACACTTAAAAATGGTTAAGATGGTCAATTTAATGTTATGTGTTTTTTACCACTATAAAAAATTAAAAAGTGAGGGAGAAATAAAGACATTTCTCAGACAAAAAGAAAACAAACATGGAGTGTATGAGATCTTGCTGTAGGTCAGGATGTGAATAACATGGGACTGACTTTTAAAATAAATATTGACAGATGTACAAGGAAGAGCTCCAAAGTTCATCCAAACCTTGTGGGATCAGAAAGTCCTGGAAAAAGAAGCATCTCCACTCCCCAGCTAGAGGATCCCTTGGAGAGCTGATGTGTTGACTCTCTCTGCCACTCCGCTTTGCCACTATTTCAGCATCAGCATGGCCTCGTGTGGCTGGCTTTGCCTTGTACCTCGAGTTCAGGCATGACTGACTTCAGACCTCCTAGAAGGGACCCTAACCTAGTTTTCACTGTCATATTTGTTGGTCAAATCGTGTGATTTGTTTCCATGGTTTAAATGCTTATTCATTATTAGAATCAACTTTTGAGATGGCTTTGAATTTTGAAAACATAAGAGTTTTTTTTTAAAGGGAGTGGATTTGAATTAATAATCTTCCCTAAATTTGTTGCTTTTCAACTCCAGCCAGAAACTAGAAGGCTGGATGGTTCTTTTGAAGCTAGCAAGCCAAAAGGAGCCTCTGTCTTGTTTAGATGTACCATTGGATGTGAGTTAAGAGACAGGTGCAATTCCAAAATTCAATTCCAAAATCTAATCATGCCAGACGCACTCCTTGGGGGCGTGGCATACATTATATACACGATCCTTGTGGCAGGGCTAATCAAAGTGACACAAATATAAAATAAAATATAAAATGTAGTATAAATATTTTAACAAGTAGGAGAACCCAGAATCAAACCCAACTCGGCCCAATCCTACCAGGCACACATAAGCAAAAGTTCTCCCACCTTTTTGATGTCTTCACAATCTTCTGAGGAGCTAGAGGGATGTCGGTGGGTGGCTGTATAGGAAGCAAAGTCTGCTTGTAATTTTATCAAAGCCTCTTCACGCTCCAGAACCTGCAACCCAGCACAAGTCAGTTATGCTGGATGATCAATGCAACTGGCTTATTACTAGTGCTATTTTTGCAGGGTGTTCCTTTCTCAGCCCAAGTTTGTTGCAGCATTATATAATTCATATTATATAAACTAAGGAGAAGGAATTATGTTCTCAATCTTATATCAAGGTTCACTAAGGCATAGACAGTGATTTGTCTCAAGTCCGTCAATGGCCACATTTTGGACTCCCTCTTGATCCTCTGTGCAGTCCAGTTTATGAGGCAGAAGAAGATTCTTTGGAGGCTGTGACGGAAAGATGTACTGAATCTCTCAGAAGATAGGATTCAAAGTTCAAGAAATAAAGAAGGAAGTTTCTTTTGGAGTGGGTGAATGTGTACGTGTTTTTTAAAATTAAAAAAATATGAAACTTTTGTTTTTGTTTGTTGAAAATAATTCACATAGAACCCAAGCATTGAAAATAAGAAGTGAGACTCTCCTATCCACTTATTGTCCCCTCTCTCACTTCTACTAAGGGGGAGGGGGCACTATTGGCAATTTACAGTATATACTTCTATATTACGATCAAAGACTTTAAAAAACAAAAGTGGGATTGAACTATACATAAGATTCTGCAACTTTTTCTCAACAGTGTATCGCAAATATCTTCCATGCAGCCCTTACAGATCTGCTTAATCTTTTTCCTTGGCTGTGTATTATTCCATAATATGGATAGCTCTTTAATCATTTCTCTTAATCTCTTTAACTATTTCCCTACTGATGGACACCCTGGTTGTTGCGTGAGATTTTAAGTCTCTTTAGAATCTTAGTGTGGGTTGGGGGATGCACACCATGGAGAATATGAACAAGAGGCAGGGACATGAATATGTAAGACATTTGAGGAGTACTGGAAAAGAGATTACTTTAGGTGACTCTTTTCCCCTCCTCTCTTTCCTCATGGCTTTATTTTGGGTCTCTTGGGAAAATGTTCTAGAAGGAGACACTTACCAAAGCGTTACTGCAGGCTAGCTTATTTCGAAGTTCCTTTATTAGATCATCCTGCTCAGAGACCTTCTGCCAGACTTCAGATAGTCGTTTCAGGGTCTCCTGATGCTCTTGAATCATGCAGGGAGAAGTGTATATATGCACCTTTGAATGATCACCATTACTCTTGGGCTCCTGGGATATTTAAAAATAATAGGTTGATTTTGTTCATAATTTTCGAGTCAATTTCAATATGCCATGAACATGGAAGATCTCTAGACCTGTATTCTAAAAGTTTATATTCATATATGTGAATCAGAGCTTCCTTAACAAAAGAAAAAAATTAAGTGCACACACGGTAAAAAGTTCAAAGCGTTCACAAGAGAATACACTGAAAAGTCAGTCTTGACCCTCCATGACACAGGTCCCCTTTTCCATGACGGTCTGTGTTCCCAGTTTTTTGTATATCCTTCTGGGGATAATTTATGCATATTTATATATGCGTATATGTATAAGTATATAACCCCCTACTCTTCCCCTACCAAATGAAAGCCTTCTGCATACTATTCTAAACATTGTGTTTTCACTTGGCCACTTATTTAGGATATTTTCCATATTGCTGTTTGTGGATCTATCTTACTCTTCTTTTAAAATTAATTTCAAACTGCACGAGTAATACACACACACATATATATGTAATCTTTCTAAAACATTGTAATATTACAGGCAAGTCTAAATTTCTCTTTGACCACCACCTCTAATCCCATACTTGCTGCATTCTCCAGAGATGACAATTTGTGCATATCCTTCTAGAACTTTCTATACATTTACATACATATAAATGAATATTGTAGAATACATATATTATTTTGTCTTTTTGAAACATTTTTTTTCTCAACAAGATGCCTTAGAAATTTATCCATGTTAGTACATGTGCTTTTATCTTGTTCTTTTAAATTGCTTTTAAATATGTTTATCCAGTCTTCTATTGATGGGAATATATGTTGCTTCCAAGTTTTTTCTAAAACGAAGCTGAAATGAATATTTTTGCACATAAATCTTTGAGTACCTATTCTAATTTATGTATAGATTAAATTTGTAGAAGTAGTAATCTATTTAAATTGGATCTATTTAAAACTTTGATATTGCACAATTGTCCTTCAAAGAAAACATACCAATTGACACTCTCATCACCATGAATATGGCTCTTTTCCTAGAAGTGCATTTTTTTAAAAAATGTCTTTCTCTAGATCATCTGAAATCATGCATGAAGGTTACTACCTGTTCACTGGTCTGCACTAATAATGGGGTGAACTGACGCAGACAGGCAAAAAAGAGCAAAAAGTCCTAGTTTGGATGGTAGATACTTTCTCCATTAAACTGTCTCCCTAACTGGGCTTTTTCAGGCAAAGTTAGAAATAGTTCATGTTCACTGAGCATGAAAGCTGCCCATGAGTGTATAAATAATTCAGTGTCTATGTGGAAAAAGGAATGGAAAACAATAAAAAAGTTAAGAAACAGTAAGATGATACTCTCATTATGTATATATAAAATATATATATATGTGTGTGTGCATTATATATATATATGTATGTGTATATTCCAGGTGGACTAAAGCTAAAAACATAGAAATACAAAATTATAAAAGTGCTAGGGCTTCCCTGGTTGTGCAGTGATTAAGAATCCGCCTACCAACGCAGGGGACACGGGTTCGAGCCCTGGTCCAGGAAGATCCCACATGCTGTGGATCAACTAAGCCCACGTGCCACAACTACTGAGCCTGCGAGCCACAACTACTGAGCCCACGTGCCACAACTACTGAGGCCTGTGCACCTAGAGCCTGTGCTCCGCCACAAGGGAAGCCACCGCAATGAGAAGCCCGCGCACCACAAGGAAGAGTAGCCCCCGCTCACCGCAACTAGAGAAAAGCCCACGCACAGCAACGAAGACCCAACACAGCTAAAAATAAATAAATAAAATAAATAAAATTTTAAGAAGTGCTAAAAGACAATATAAGATAAACTTTTGCAATTTTGAGGGTAGTGAAGGCCTTCCTAAACAAGACATAAAACCTAGAATCTATAAAGAAGAGCTAAGAGATTTAACTTCATAAAAATTCAAAAGTTTTGTATGTTGAAAAATACCATTAATAAGAGAAAATGAAAAGTTACAAACTGGGAGAAAATATTTATAACTTATATAATGAAGCATTATTACCTGTAATATATTAAGAACCTCCTATAAGTCAACACAAAAAAGACTAACAACCCAATAAAAAATTGGTTAAGGATTTAAAAGCAATTCGTAAAAGAGAAATCCACAGGACCGATACACTTATGAACAGGCTCACTACTTCATTCACAAGGTGGGAGCTGTGATGGGCCTCACAGATCCCCTTCAGCAGTGAAGGACTTACTCCTCCAGCTGCTGGGCGTGATGCCCTAAGATAGCCTCAGCTGTCAGCCCTCTTGGGGATTGCCTGGGCTGAAGAAAACTTTTGCCCAAGGTCATGTCTCTCCCTAGGAAGACAGCTCACATCCAATCACTGATCAACATGGAGCTATAAAGGCCAGCTCCCTTCTCCCGAATTTAGAATAGCTCTAAAGGTCCTTCCAGCCCCAGAGCTCTCCGTGAGGTTGGCTGAGGCCTTTGCTGGGACCATCAGAGCCCAGCTTCTCCATCTGCCCAACCCTGCTTCCTCCCCTTCCCAGGTGTTGATGCCAAGAGCTTTCTCTAAAAACGTCCTGCATACCAGTCTGTCTCAGAGTCTGCTTCCTGGGGAACCCAACCCACAGCTATTAGAACTAAAGGAAATAAAAATTGAGAAAATCTATTTTTTTCCCCATCCATCAGTTTAGCACAACTTAAAAAGACTGAAAACATACCCTGTGAGTGTAGGGAAATTATTGTCGGTAAAAGTGTAAACTGGTAGAACCTTTTTGGTGTTCAATTTAGAAGTATCTTTAAACATTAAAAATAAGCATTTCCTTTAACCCAGCAAAATCCCACTTCAGGAATTAACCCCGTAGAGATAAAGATGTTCATTTACAGCTTGTTTGTAGTAGACAAACAGGTCAGTAGATGGTACAGGGTACAGTCATACTACAGAATACAAGGTAGTAACTAGAAGAAATCATCAAGATATACATTTAAAAAGCAAAGTGTAGAACCATATTTATAAAATGACTCATTTATGTAAAAAGAAAACTCTAACTTTTTACATAGCAATAGGATGGGGAAGATTGCCAGAACATTTCGGGTGATTGCCTAGCGGGAGAAGAGTGGGGCGGAGAAGGCTGAAGGTGGGCTTTTACATTTAATATCCATAATTCTGTCTAGAGAGCCTAGATTGTTGTATTACTTGTGTAATTTTAAAAAGCAATTGAAAGAAAAAAGAAACAAGTTCAGTCACTTCTTTGCTATGTTTTTTGGCTTTCTCCTCCTATTTAATCCTGACGCTATGGTTTCCATGAGTCCTGTGACCTGGAATAGCCCCCTGCCGGACCCCCATGGCAACATGGAAGATTTGAGAGCTCATTTGGTAATTCACTTTCTGCCTTATGTGAAGTTGTGGCTCCTTAAATTAATTAAGGAGCCTTAAAATTCCTAAGGAGCAATCTTACAGGAGATGTGAAGGCTGGAAGTGCAAAACTGAGGGCTACAAAATTCAAGGGAAGGAATGACAACTAATTGAAGGTTTGGGTTTCTGGCAGAGAGGCTGGGACTGTTACAGGGACCACCTGGGAGCTCCTGGTCTGAGTGGTCTGGTTTAAGTCCTACCTGACCGACGATCCTGCTGAGCTCCCCCTCCAATATCTTCACTCGGCACTCCAGTAACTCGATGCTGCTCAGGGAAGTCTGGTATTTATCCCTGTAGAGGTTTAAGCTCCTTTCTAGGGAGAGGATTTTGTCCCTGGCCAAGGCGAGTTGCTCCTGGGCCAAATGGAGCTTCTCCCCTGTGTTCTCATTATGATTTCCTGTTTCCTCCTCATAGAGAATCACCTGTTGGTGTAGGAAAAAACAACAACACTGAACCCATAGAAGCATCTAACGAGGAAAGGATATTGCTATAAGACCACATGCAGAGGAGTCTCATATCTTAACTAGAAACCCAGATGCAAAGAACAGGCCCAGCTCAGATCTAAAAACTACAATACATAAAATCAGAATGTTAATGATTAGAAATTTTTTTTTAAGTTTGTCCTGTTTAGATGGTAAGCTTTTTAAAGGCAGGGACCATATCTATTTCTCATTCTGTCTGGTATGTAGTTAATTCAATAAGGACTTGTTAGTTGATTAATAAGAATGAATGTATAGCTCCATTTTTTAAGGGCTTAAAATGCCAGTATTCTTTCTTTCCTATGTATTCTCTAGAGGTCTAATTTAGAAAATGTGGAGCCCCTCGTGCACACAGGCCCATGTCAGCAAAGTTCCCTAGAGATAGTGGGGGAACATGACCCGAAGATCCTCTGGGATTTGCAGCATCCTTATTTAGGTTCTTTTTCTTCCTAATCAATTAATTAGTCAACCAACTGACAGATATTTATTGAATGCTCATGAACACTGTTTTGGGTGCTTAGGGGTATGTATACCTATATAACATAGGCTCCTCCCTCAAAGAATTTACAAACTCTTACAAATCGGGGAGAGATACGATTTAAAACTAGCAAACAACTGTTGAGTGAGCTAAATTATATAGCTTGAATTATATGTGTTGAAAAGTTAAGAGCAGGAGGGTCATCAGGAAGGCTTCATTTGGGTTCAAATAGTTCAGTAGAATTCAGACAGAACACATTTTATTGGTCTAAGCTAATATATTTGCTGCCTGTCATTTGAGATTCGTCTTGGGAGAAAATCATTTAGTTTGAGGTGTTTATTTGGTAAGGAAAAGAGGAAAGGAATATTTTATATTCAAACGTTTATAACGGAAGCTCATATCCCCTTGACACCCACCATCTCTTTGCATGCTAACCCCACTCCAACCACAAGCATCTTCAACTCTTTGCCTGAGCGTTGCTCTGGCCCCAGGAGTCCACTCAAGCAGAGGAGCAAGACAAGGCAAGTGACAAGCACTGGGGAGTTTAATACCCTCAGGTGCAACTCTCAACCAATGACTGGGGTGGTTGGCTGGGATCAATCTGAGGGGTGTTCTACATTATCTCCCAGAATTCTCCAGAGGGATTGAACCTCAGTTTCCCATAGCAGTGATCTTCTTGATTTTCTTTATGGGCTTCCTGCCTTTGTTTGACTCACTTCCCTATTCTCCCACCATGCTTCCTGGGATCACCTCCTGAATTGACTAGTACTTATATTCATCTCCTTAAGATCTGTTGTTGGGAAACCCAACATTAGACAGAAGTTTGATACTTCTGTGAACAAAATATTGGGGGAACTTGGCAGAATGCCTAAAGTAATTTTTCCAAAGTTTTCCCATTTTGTGACTGCTGCCTGCCGAATCCCACACCTTGACTTTATTTGGGACAATAGTGAGCCTCACTAAAACACTGCATTTCCTTGCCTTCCTAAGAACTAGCTGTAGCTATGTGACTAATTCTCGCCAATGGTATATAAGTGAAAGTGTTGTGTGCAGCTCCTGGGAAGTGTCCTTAAAAGGGAGGAGTGTGCCTTTCTCTCCCCACCCCACCTCCCACCCGATTATTTGGAATGAAGATGTGATGGTTGGAGCTCCAGCAGCTGTCTTAGGTGAACTAGAAAATGGAAGCCTTGGGCTGATGATGGTGGTGCTGAAAGACAGAACCCTATGTATCTGATGACACATGTAGTTACCATAACAGTCCTAGACTACCTCTCTCTGACCTTCTTTTATATGTCATAGAAATAAACTATCTTATTTAAGACACTATTACTACGGGGTTTTCTGTTATATGCAGCCAAATAGAATCCCAACTAATTCAGGGTGACTTTATCTAGGCTGGACTCTTGTTTAAGTTAAGATGAACCAGACAGTTTTAACACAGCCCTGCATTAGCTTTATTAAACCATGTTTTATGCTCACAGGCTTTGTCCCAGATTATATTATGTAGGATAACCTTTCTTTGTTCCTTTCCCTCCCAGTCCTTTTCAGCAAATTCTTATTGGCCATAATATTTCCTTTAAAAAAAATTCCATGTTCTTTAAGGCCCTTCATAAAACCCCTGGAGTTAGTTCTTAAAACAGCACCATTCAAGATAGCCCTTGGAATTTTATCTTTAAGGGCAGAGGAAGAAAATGCCAGAGGAGGCTGCCTGTCCCATTCCCTTTTTTTTTTTTTAATAAATGTATTTATTTATTTATGGCTGCATTGGGTCTTCGTTGCTGCGCACGGGCTTTCTCTAGTTGCGGCAAGCAGGGGCTGCTCTTTGTTGCGGTGTGAGGGCTTCTCATTGCGGTGGCTTCTCTTGTTGGTGGAGCACAGGCTCTAGGTGCGCGGGCTTCAGTAGTTGTGGCATGAAGGTTCAGTAGTTATGGCTCGCGGGCTCTAGAGAGCAGGCTCAGTAGTTGTGGCTCGCGGGCTCTAGTGCGCAGGCTCAATAGTTGCGCACGGGCTTAGGTGCTCCACGGCATGTGGGATCTTCCCGGACCAGAGCTCGAACCTGTGTCCCCTGCGTTGGCAGGTAGATTCTTAACCATTGCGCCACGAGGGAAGTCCCTGTCCCATTCCTTTGAACCCATGGTTTTACTACTGCCAGTGCTATCACTTCCCAACTGATTTTAGTTCTATGGTTTTGTTCTTTGGAATTTACTTGGGATTCTACAAGGATGATACTCTCTGGTTTAAAAAAAAATACTATCCTCGGACATGAATAGAAATGAATGTCCAGAATGTACTTAAGCTAAGTCTATGTGATCTAAAACTCTAGTCTGAAAAAAATGACTGATCTGGTGCTGTCAGCGATTGACTCAGACTCAGTGTCTTGTTATCTTATCAACTGTGCAAGTGCCAGGAATGTATATATGACCAAAACCTGATTTTTCTAAAAATGATTGACTTAATAGACCTTATACCTCCTTCATAACCCTCAGAGAACCAGAGTCTTTTGCATTTAAATTGCCATGGTAATAGAATGGAGATGATAAACCTACATGCACACCATACACATATATGTGCGTGCACATACACACCTCCCACACATGTACACACATACCACATACCCCATGTGCATTAATACTGGAGCTTTCACCCAATTATGCCATTCTGTTTAGTTCCCTCTGTTCAGCTTCAAAAAAAATCAAGACTTAAAGAGGGAAAGTTGATAAAACCTGCTCAAGATGTTGTGAAGCTCTTCTCTAAGTCCAATGCTTGCTTTCTAGTAGCTTTGGCCTGATTTCTGTAGGTACATGGGCATATGGGACATTTCCATAGTTACTTTATCTATACCTCATCTTCTTTCATCTTGCAGTGATGGTGGAGAATGACCAGGTCGGAAGTCTCCTTCTCCAGGATGGACTGATACTGCAGGAGGGAACAGTAAGAAGTCTGCAGCTCCTCGGTGCGAAACTCCAGTTCTTGCTGAAGGGCCAGCAACTTTTTCTTGAGCTGTTGGAGTTGTCTCAGATGACACTGTTTATTGGGCTCAAACTCCATGTGTGACTCCTCAAATGCTGACACTTGCTTCTTATCCTGTAATTGAGATCAAATATACAGAAAGGCTTTAGATTGTCACCAAGCAGGCATTCATTCTTTGATTTTTTTCATTTGTTCAACCATTCACATCCATCTATGCATCCATTTATCTTTTCATCTCCAGAGCACTTATTAAACATTTCACTCTATTCACAATTAAACATCACTTTGCACTTCCACTCTATGGGAAGGATTTAAAAGAAGGAAAAAACCATAGTTTCTTCCTACTATTCAGATCTACCATTCCTATTATGTAGGTCAGAAGAGAAAACATTCACATAAAGAACCTAGAGAGTAGTATAAAGATACACTCGATAATATGCTTATGTTTTGTCTTCACGTATAAAGATAACACAATCGACCTGGAAGGGAATGAATTTCTGGTTATGGTTCTTGGACTAAACTTGATTATTAAAAATGCCCAGATAAAAGGACAAACTCTTGGGGAAGTAGCTTTCTGGAATGCTGGGAAACGGGAGGCAGAGATATTGTTCAGGCACATCTGGGCACTGACTCTGTCTCCTTCTGAAGGCAGATGTGACCTTGCAGATGCTGAGTGTGTGTGTGTGTGTGTGTGTGTGTGTGTGTGTGTGTGCGTGTGTATGTGTGTGTGTGAGATCTCTCCCTGCCAGTCTACAATCAACCTGAAATGCTGCCACACCCCACCTACATTTTCATTCATTCATTCAATAAGCATATGTTGAACACCTACACTGTATCAGGTATTCTGCTAATAGGACACAACCCTGAGTTGTTTATTCTAGTACGACTGAGACCTTTGCACTGATGCTTCTATATTTTCTTGCCCAATATTCCTGGTTGAAATGGAGCAGGACCCTATGGTCCTCCCCTCCATGTGCTCTGCCTGCCTTTTGTCTGTAGAAAAACTTTAGCCAAAGAATAAGTTTTATCAGAGAAGTGAGAAAATGCAGAAGCAAAGTAAAGCAGTCAAACAAGACCCACTAATAATAGTTTAGTCATTAAACAAAGTCAAGGACATTTAGTTCCTCCTCAAGGGCTATAGATAATATTCTGAGCCATATCCCTTGAGCTGTCTTGTAGATACTGAAACCCCCAGGTGAAAAAAGTTAATTACATGATGACCAGACTGTAGCCATGACATAAGCTGCCACAATTCTGAGAAATGGGCTCAAAGAAATGGGAACAAACCCACCCTGCAACTAAAGATTAACTGTACTTAAAACAATCAAGATGACGCTGATCAGACCCACCGATGACCAATTTCAAGATGACTGTCAGGGCTGACTGTGCTGTTTCTGCATGCAGCCCCCTCCCTCCACATATACACCCCCGAAACTCCGCTTTAAAAGCTCTTGCCCACTGATTGTCAGTGGGGGGAGTCAGCCTTTGGATGTGAGTCTGCCCTCCTCCCCAGTTGCCAGTCTCTGAAATAAAGCAAAGTTTCCTTTTACCAACCTTGCGTCTCGAGTACTGGCTTTAGAGTAGCGAGCAGTCGGATCCTACTTTCAGTAACATGGTGACATGTGGAAGAGAGGGGGGTGAAGAGGGTGGCCTGTAGGCCCTCCTTAGCGCCCTTCTCTGCTTATTGTCTTCCTACTTAACACTTTCCTGGCATGTCCTTAATGTGGCATTTCATATTCTGCCTTGCATTGTAATGATCTCTGTGCATTTTATCTTTTAATTAGATTATAAATTCCCAAAGGGCAGGGGCTATGTCTCCTCCTATAGGGCCTAGATTATAGATTCATACACAGCTAGGAATTGAAGGAAAGAAAGAAACAAAATAGAGAATAAGCAATCTCATTGGCTCCCAAGAATTTGAGCTTGTAGCCTTGGCCTCATTAACAGAGTAATTTCAAAGTGTTTTAAAATAAACTTTTTTTAATTGTTTTATTGAAGTATTCTCTATATATCATAAAATTCAACTACTGTAAGTGTACAATTCAATGATTTGTAGCAAGTTTATAGAGTTGGGCAGCCATGATTGCAATCCAGTTTTGGAATGTTTCCATCGCCTTGAAAATTCCCTCATGCCCATTTGTCACTCCCATTGCTACCCCAGCTCCAGGCAACCACTAATCTGTTTTCTGCCTCTATGAATTTGCCCTTTCCAGACATTTCATATAAGTGGAATTGTATAATATGTCATATTTTGTGTCTGGCTTCTTTCACTTAGCATAATGTTTTCGAGGTTCATCCAGGCTGTAGCAAGAATCAGGATTCTGTTCTGAATACTGATTTTTACTGCTGAATAGTATGAATATACCATATTTTGTTTATCTGTTCACCAGTTAATAGATAGCTGGATTGCTTCGGTTTCTATTATGAGTAATGCTGCTATGAACATTAACATGGTAGCTATTGTGTGAATATATTTTCATTTAGTTAATTTGTTTAGCAAATATTAAGGGAATACCAGCTATGTGCCAAGCACTCGACTAGGCAATGGGGATACAGAAGTATATAAAACAGAATCTCTGCCTTCAAGAATTTTGCATCTACTGGGGGGAATGTGTGGAGGAAGAGAGAGACAGAGAGAGGGAATGAGAGAGAGAGAGAGAGAGAGAGAGAGAGAGAGAGAGAGGTAGCAAATTACAGAAGTAAGTTATGTAGTTTATTAAGAGGAAAAAGTGCGGTGGAGGAGAGTAAAGCAGGGGAGGGAGATGAGGAATGCCAGGATGGAGGAAGTTGTAATTTTGAATTAATTTTGTTTTCATGGAAGATCGCTTTGAGAAGGTGACATCTGAGTCCAGACTTGGAGGAGGCAGGGAAGGAGCCTGGTGGGAATCTACAACAGGAACACTCCAGTGAGAGGTAATAGCAGGCGCTGAGGCCTGGAGGTGGGAGGTGCCTGGCGGTGTTTGAGAAGCCACTTTGTTCTGGCTGGAGCAGAGACAGTAAGCGGGAGAACGGTACCAGATGAGGTGAGAAAGGAAAGGGAGGTGAGGTCCCCTAGGACCATGTAGGCCTTTCTGAAAATTTTAACTTTTCCTTTTAGAGAGGTGAAAGGCCAGTGGAGTGTACTGAGCAGAGAAGTGATGTGATCTCCTGTAGATGTCACAAAGGACACACTGGCTGTTAGACTGAAAATGAACTGTAGGGAGCCAAAGATAGAAGCAGGGAGACCAGCGTGGAGGCTACTGCAAGAATCCAGGTGAGAAGTGACAGCGGCATGGACCAAGGGAGGAGTTGGGAGAGATGGCTGGATTTTAGATGTATATTTGAAAGTAGACTCCACAGGATTTGCTTCTGCGTTAGATGTGGGATGGTGGGAGATAATGGTCATACAAGGCAGGATAACTCCATGGTTTTGCTCTGAGTAACTGGAGAGATGGAGTGTTAAAGAGATTAATTCAGTAAGAGCTGGGACCCAAAAGAGAGAAAATCTTCTGTAGTGAGAGTGGGTGGAGACAGCACAGATAAGATCAGAGAGGCTGATCAGCCCAGTTCAGAGCCAGAAAGACAACAGCTGACTGTGTCAGTTCAATCTGAAAGAGAAAACAGAAAATGCACCACAATGGTCACCAGGCAAAAAAAATCCCAGGCAAAGACAAGCTGAACCCTTGGCCTGAGAGAATTCTTTCCTAGGCCAAACAAAGCTGAATTTTGTATTTACTCTGTGTAGCTACAATTGCCAACGTTTATAATAAATGTTTTTAGTTAAGTGCTTTCATTCTTTTCAAGATAAGAATTGTGCTATTCTTACAACTCATCTGTGAATGAGGTTCAGAGAGAAGGGACTTGGAAGCGGGGTGTGTGTGTGTGTGTGTGTGTGTCTGTGTGTGTGCTCAGGTGTGCATGCACAGAAACATATATGGGGGAGGTTCTCAAGAGCCCAAGTCCTCTGTCTATACAGGTAAACTGTGGGGTGGGGAGCTAATTGGAAAAAGACATGGTCGCGAATAAGTACTTAATGTGGGTAGAACTAAAGCAAAGGAGTGAACATCTGGTGTATGGTTACTGCAGAAGGGCTTATTTTAGTAAAGCTAATACCCAATAAAATCCTTACCAAATTTTGCTCCAATCCTGTTTCTCTTGGCTTTGTTGACAGTGACTTGATCTCTGAAAATTAAGAAACAGGATTCCTGGTCCTTCTAGTGCTTGTGTGCAAGTATTGATTTGGACCTGCCTCTCCACTGCTGGATGTGTATGACCCAGTTGAAAACTGACTAGTCTCCTCATTATATTCTATCTCTGCTTCCCCTTATTTCATTACCCAAAAGAATAAGAGAAATGCTCTTCTTTTAAAGAAGCCAAACTCTTTCCTTAGGGCTTCCCCTCCAAGTACATCATCTATACTTTAGTGTGTTCATAATTGTTCTTTGACTTTAAAGCCTCCTGTGGGTAAAGAATGTCCTTTCCTAGTATAAAGCTTAGTAACCTGGCAGTGATACTGGGGAACTGCTAATCATCTCTTCCTCAGAGGACATGTTAAAACTTCTGGGTTTAATTTTGGTTTGAGGTAATATAAGAGACCAACCAGATGATGAGAGTTCGCTAAAATCTTTCAGTACAAGGCAAAGGTAGTACCTGATCTAATTTGCCTGCTTATAAAGATCCAAGAACTGCTCATACCTGCAGAGAAACTAGAGTTTTCTTGGATGAGGATTAAACATTTGCACACTGTAGATACCTATGGGCTTAGGAATCAAATTTCAAAGACTTGGAGAAATGCCTAGACTTATCTGAGACCTATTAAATTTCTACTTATTTATCCTTAAGTATTCAAAAGATTATTTTCTTAATTCTACATGAATAGAAAATGACACACTATGGATTAAGCCTGAATTTCACTTACATTTGTACCAAAAAGCAGTGTCACAAAGGCATCAATGCATTTTCTACTGCTTCTTTGTCTTCTTTTTTAAAAAAGTTTTCTTTAGAGTGAAGACATAGATATTTTACTAGATTCTGCTTTGACCTTTAAACTGAGATCTGGAGAAAATGAGAAAGTTGGAAATAATCTCATGGAAGTAAGATCAGTTCCTAAAGTGGCCATCCAGGGTTGGACGTGATTCTGGAGGCCATCTGGTCTACCAGTGTTTCTCAGATAGATTTCTGTCCAGGCCTCAGTTGTCTTAAAAGATAGAGACTTGGCCACCTGTAGGAACTGTTGCCATATTTAGACTACTTTTCAGCCCTACTTATGGTCGAAGAGATTATAGCTACTGCTCCCTCCTTGCCTGTGTGGCCCCTTGATCACAGAAGAAAATTAATTGGCCTGGCACGATTCGTCTTTTGAAAACTCATGTTGGTTTCCACCCAATACTTTGTGCTTTTCAAGTTGATGCTAATTGATTGATGTTAAGTTCTATATTTTCCCTGATATTGAAGTTAAGCTGACAGGTCTATAATTACCGGGATTGTCCTTTTTCCCTTTTTAAAAAGATGAGCACTGCATTTACCCTTTTTCAGTCTACAGGGACTTTCTTTATCCCCTTGAGTTCTCAAAAATAATCGCTAGCAGCTATGTAATAACACCGGCCAATTCCTTAAGTACTCTTTATTTATTTATTTATTTTGGCTGCGTTGGGTCTTATTTTTTTTTTAACATCTTTATTGGAGTATAATTGCTTTACAATGGTGTGTTAGTTTCTGCTGTATAACAAAGTGAATCAGTTATACATATACATATGTTCCCATATCTCTTCCCTCTTGCGTCTCCTTCCCTCCCACCCTCCCTATCCCACCCCTCTAGGTGGTCACAAACCACCTAGCTGATCTCCCTGTGCTGTGCGGCTGCTTCTCTTCGAAGTATGTCATCAGGCCCTGCTGCTTTACCTAAAGCCGGCTTTTCAAAATACTTTTAAACCATTTTATTCTCTCTCCTAGTTTGCGCTGACTCTTTTGTTCAGGTTAGCATTGCTCTGAAAACTGAATCCCTGATAATTTTTATTTTTCTTCATTTAAGAGGAAAAGCCCCATCTTTTCCCAGTCATTGTCAGAACTTCTTTCCCTATTTTTGAGGTAGGAAGTGAGATATTTCCCATGTAAGCCTGGTTTAGCCTTATATCACTAGATAGGTTCACCTATTACTTTTTATATCTTCTACAAATTGCATTTCTTGTACTTTCTTATATTGGTAGAGTGTAGAACTGTGTGTTTCAGTGACATCCATTTCTTCTGGACACATCTTCATGGTTTAGACATTTTTCTTATCAGTGATCTCTATTTACCAGAGATTCACTTAAAAAAAAAAAACCCTCTTTATTTTGGAATAATTTTAGATTTACAGAAAAATTCCAAAAGTAGTACAGAATGTTCCCATATACTCTTCACTCACCTTCCCCTAATGTTAACATTTTACATAACCATGGTACATTTGTCCAACTAGGAAGTTAACATTGGTAAATTGCTATTACTTATACTACATAGTTTATTTGGATTTTATCAGTTCTTCTACTATTTTTTTTTCTGTTCCAGGAGCCAATCCTAGATCCCACATTGCATTTAGCAATTTCTCTTAAAGTTTTTTTATTCCCAATCATTCAAAATGATATCTTTGTGTGATAATTTCCATCGAGTGTATTAAATCTTTATATATTCAATGAATTACTTTTATCTGCAGAAATCAAATTTCTTACAGTTTTCTGTTAAAAATAATTCCTCAGTCCACTGCAAAGATGAGTTTGGCAATCCAAACTCTACTGAATATCAGGGTATTCTCTCCATGCCACCACCGGGGCCAAAGGAGCCTGGGAAACTGCTCTTTTTCTGGTTTCATCATCGTTTTACTATGATATCTCTGTTGTCCTTTTCTCCTTTCACTTTAATGGAGGCACTTTTGATACATGAGCAGGGTTGGGACTAGAGTGAGGCAAGTGATGTGCAAATTTAAAGGAGGCATTCAGTCTCAGGGTTGAGCAAGTACAGGGTGGGCACTTTTTGTACCCTAGGCACCTCACTTGGTTTCCCCTAGGCACAGCTCTCTCTGTTCGTGGGATCTGGAGCACAACGTATTCTTGATTTACAAGGTCACCTACCCTCTGCCTGCCACTCCTTTAGTTACACATAACATCTGATATAATATTTTGATTTTTTCACACAACTGTGTCCTGAACTATGACCTCCTGCTTATTTCTCCAGCTCCTTGTCAGATATTAGTCAAAATTTCAGAAAGTCTTGGGTTCCCCCTTTGTTCCCATATTATATTTCCTTGTGGAAGGCAGATCTTGCATGATTTTCTGAGTAGATGAGTGTTAAATCTGCATCTAATTGTGTATTTGTATTCGTAGTCTGCAATTTAAATCCTGCACTAAGTGCTGGGGAAAAAAGAGCATGTTTTAAAGCTTGCTTCAAGCTGTTCGACCTTCTTCTGGGCAATTAGAATAAAAATGTGACAATACCTTTCTCCCTCCAAGTTGCCAGGTACATTTATTTGCCACATGGCTTTCCCTGACTGGGGGAATAAATAAACTTGCAACAGCAATGGTGAAAATATCTTAAAATGTTGGAAGAAAATAAATTATGGTAATATTCTTCCTGGGATCCATTTAGGAAAACCAATGGATTTTTCTATATTTGTGACTTCCTACAGAAAGGACAGTAGTGCTCAGTAAGACAAGGTAGAATTATTTTGTTGTTAGCATTTTTAGGGCATTGCAGAGGAACAATTTGTAGTTCTTATAGGGAGGTGGTAAGTCCCGGGAGAACTCTAACAGACACAATTAAGAGAGACCAGGTCCTTGACTGCAAATGTTGAAGATGATGGTGATGGTTTACACAGCACCTAAGATGCTAACTTGGAGGTCTAACAACAGGTCTGTGCAACAAGTACCTGCCTTATGTTTGCCAAGGACTCAAGTCCCTAAGCAGAAATGAAGACTGCAAGTTAGGAGTTCTTGGCAACCCAAAGTGTTTACAGAGCTATGGGAAAATATCTCCCAGCTGGCTCCCCAGCTTGTGTGGAAAAATTTAGAGGCTGGCTTAAAGAGTTTAGAGCTAGAGTTTCCAAGGGAGAAAACCTCAGGGTGAAATGAAGTTGCCTCAGCTGATGAACTGCCTAGGCTATGGATAAGTATTAGTTCAAAATCACAGTCTCAAGAAAGATGATCATGCCAGGAGGTCCTCCTGTTCAGGACAGGTGTTGCTGACTATCTTGGCTCGGGCACCTCTGGAAGCAAGTCCTATGGCAAGGAACCAGACGTCAAGTAGCAGCTTATGTGGAAGGTGATTTTAGGAAACTCAGGTAGGGGGAGCGGGGAAATGAACAAGGCAGGGAAGGAAACTGTGAAAGGGTGTGTTACCAACCTAGTTAGCACTGTTGGGCAACTGATGCTGGGCCCCACTGAGGAACTCTGGGACAGAGCAAAGAGCATGCCTGGAGTTATCTCCAGTGAGATAGGGCAAGGGAGATAGGTTATTTAATCAACCATCTACCCATCAGTCATTGGTTGAGGGCTGCTTCTAGGGGTATTAACTCTTCTGTACTTCACCTTGTCCTATGATTGGGTTCTTGCTTCCAGAAGAAAAGCTTGTAGGCAGAGAGCTGCAGGTGTGGCAATAAAGAGCTCCTGCTGCACCGATAGGAAGTGACACCTTGGAGCAAGTGGGATGGTTGTTATTTTCATGGGTGATTTAGAAGTTTGTCTAAAATCCATTAAGAGATGCTACTCTCTTTATATAACTATGATCTGGTCTTTTCAGGGCAATGGGCCTCAGATGCTGCAAAGCCAGGTGTGAAAGGCCAGATAAGGAAAAGACAGAGGCTCAGATGTAGATGACCTTGGAGATAGCTAGATGGAAAAATTCTGAGGGCAGGGATGGCATTTGTGTGTGTGTGTGTGTGTGTGTGTGTGTGTGTGTGTGTGTTAGGGTGTGTGTGTTTAATTCTTTCTCATTGCTTGCTCAATAAATGCTCTTGAATGACCAGTGGAAGAACTTTCTATTATTGGTCCTGCCCAAGGGGGCAGAGGTGGAAGCGGAGGGGGCAGAGGTGGGAAACGGATGTTGAAGCCCTTACGTGGCCGCTGTCCATCATCTCCTCCTCCACACAGAGCTGAGTCTCCTGCAGGGTCTTCCCCTGTCTCTTGCAGACATCGTGTAGATTCTTGATGTCAGCTTGCAGGCTCAAGAGCTTGCTGTTCAGGCTGCTCACTTCTCTGTCTCTCTCCCCCGCCTCAGCAGTCAGAAAAACAAAAGCATCAATTATGAACTATCAAGAAAATGCTTCCTTTCATTCACTGGTTGACAGAGACTTTAAATTTGCTGGAAATTTGTCCATCAACCCTTAGCTGTCATTACTCATCCAGCGTAATGTTTACACAGTATCCATTTGTGAGGTGTCCGGGTGCTCTGCATTATTCAGACAATTACTTATTTACATTAATTAATCTTCATCCACTACTGTGGGTGCATCATAGACGCTTCCCCTGCTTTTCAAGAGAAAGTCAGTGCCTAGAATAATTTCAGGTACCTAGTGGACTGTCTATAAATATTAATGGCTCTGTCACTGATGAGATGAACATAGTGAGATGTCGAATGGACTTGTCAAGACTACTGTGAATCAGTGATGGAGTTGATGTGGCTTCTGAAAAGTCTCTTAACTTTCCCTTCTACCCACTAAACCGAAGACCTCCCTCACCTATAAACCTAGTGCTTTTCTTTGGAGACGTACACCAATGGGAATAAAAGTAAAATCCCTGGGCTGATTGCACAAGATCCCTGTCTTTGATTATGAGAGAAAAAGATTTGTTAATTACTGCTAGGTCAGATGGAAATTAGTGATCAAGATCAAAATAGAGAATGGGGAGCATAGCGGCTTGGGTGGGCTTGGGGGTGTACAGCTGTGGGAAGAGGGTGGGTGCCCTGTCATAGAGGACGCCACCTTCCACTCCCAGTGTTGTGGGTGACAACGGTGTAAAAAGAAATTAGCAAGAAGCCCTCTGTGAACCTGTCCAGTGCTTGAGTCCTATCACCGTGCAAACCTTTTGTAACGCTCTTGAGGGCAAGCACTACCACCTCCAAGTTTTAGATATTGGAACTGTGGCTGGTGCTTTTATAGTAGGTGCTTGCTTATGTTAAATTACCCAGAGCAGCCTCTTTGGTGAGGATTCATGGCATCTATTCAAGAAACACTCCCAAGAGAAATCAGCAAGGAGGTGGGGGAAGCAGGACAGGGAAGAGAAAGAAACCGAGCAAGGGCACAATTTCAGACAAAGTTTTGCGGGAGTGGCTTCAGCCTAATTCCACAGGAAACTCCGGAGTGTAAGTTACACCTCAGAGTCTGTCCTGCTTAGATGCAATGAAAGCTGGGCTGTCAGCCTCAGTATCAGCCAGTCAATGGCTAAGGGCTGCCTCATGGGACGTAAGCTCCCAAGGACTTCCAGCTTTCTGCTCTTATGAGCAAAGTGAACCCAAAAGCCCAAGGGCAATTCTTCTAAGAGAGTTGCAGGTGCAAAAGCACACAGAAGCCATGAGTGCACAGAAATGGCAAAGTGATCCAAGTGACAGTGTCCAAAGTCCCACAGGTGGTTAGCAGCAGAATGAGGAGAGCTCTGCTCTCCTGACCCTGCAGCCAGTGCTCTGCCACCATGTCCCACTGACTGCACTGGCTTCTTAAATATATGAGCTATATAACGCACACTCCTGGGGGAGCCGGAGACCTGATATGGACATCATAAATCAAGCCTACTGGACAGGTCAGTTTAAGAGACCTCTGCACAAGGCCGGGGAGGTGGGGTGGACAGAGAATAACCACGAGAATCCTACACGGCAATGTCAGAGTATTCGGAATTCAGAAGGTTTCCCAGAAGTGCCGCTGTCTCAGCTGATTTATGCCTTCATTTCCATTTAGTACCTGGATTTTTTTAAAACCACTTTACAGTTTAATTAGGTTAACGGTGTGGCTCTGTCATTAAAAGCATTTCATTATCTCAAAACTCTCCCTCTTCCTCTCTTGCTCCTGTCCCTTGTTCCCCACTTTCTGAAAAATAACAGTGCATGTCAACTGCCCCAAGCATGTAATTACCATTAAGACAATTACCAGGGACTCTCTTAAGAGAATATGTGTAGAGCAGCTAAAAAATGGTGTACCGACACTGTTCTCTAAATAGAAAACAAAATCCTTGACCTGACAAGGAGCAGCAGTTTGATTCTAGTGCTTTAAATCCCTTTTCTCATAACCGCCATACTGGGAATAGAGTATGGAGGCTCACGGGAGTGGGGTCCTTGGGATCCCCTCCCCCCTTGCCACAGGACTGTCTTTCGCATCTATGAGCAGATAAGGTGACAATACAATGCCTACTCTATGGAAGTGTCAAATGCCCTATACTCTTGCCTTGATGCTGAATATATGCATCCTAAGGCGAGGGCCATGTCACCAGATTGTTGCATATGTTGCACACTGAGGACTTATTAACAAAGTACCAGTGATATACAACTTGAGCCTCTCTATGTTAAAAGCTCAATGCCCTCTCTCTCAGGCCAATTAAAAGAAAGCCCACTCCTTCTAGTTTTAGATGTCCCCTGAGCAGTAGGCCTGCTAGCCCAATATTGTTGCACCACTAGGGTTTCAGAATTGGATCTTTAATGTAGATGATCTCATCTAATTTGGACATTAGCATTGACTCAGAGTCTCTGAGGCAATTTCTTTGAGGTTTGGAATAAATAATCCTTTCTTTGAGGATGCCCTAAACCAGTTGAATAACAAATGTATTTTGCTGGATGTCAAATGAAATTTGCTTTTGAAATCAGAACCTAACCATTCACTCCTGAAGGCCAAATTACACAAGGGTTTTTATTCATCAGAACAGAATGAAAACCCTGGGAGAGTAATAAGGTGATATCCATGAACCATGTATTACTTTTACTGTAGGTAGTTGTAAGAAGAGGCTGTGCTCACCTCAGAACTCCATAAAGGCAAGTGTTTCTGAGGTTCCAGTAAACTTAATTTCTTGCTAATATTGTGCACAGAGGTCACTGTACACTATTTCTAATCTTATGTACTTTATGAACACTAAATTCCAGGCAGATGCCTTTTGAGTATCAATATGCAGTAGGAATTGATTTAATCTGACATTTCATCATTCAAAGCTCTGTAACCAGTACTGGGGCATGAGAAGAACTGAGAGTCTAATGCTGACCCTCAGGCACCATCTGATCCTGTCCTAGATCTGAAGTCTTCAACAACGGCCGAAATCACAAGCCTCCACTGCTAGGTGAGTTTCACTTACATAAGCTGTGCACTTAGATACAGGCATTACCTCGACAATGTTGTGGGTGTGCTTCCAGACCACTGAGATAAAGCAAATATCATAGTAAATCAAGTCACACAAATTTTCTGGTTTCCCAGTGCATATAGAAGTTATGTTTTCACTATACTGTAGTCTATTAAGTTTGCAAAAGCATTATAGCTAAAAAATTACATACCTTAATTTAAAAATACTTTATTGCTAAAAAATGGTAACCATCATCTGAACCTTTAGTGAGTCGCAATCTTTTTGCAAAAGTAACATCAAAGATCACTGATTAACAACATTGTAAAGCAACTATACTCCAATAAAAATTTTAAAAAGGTCACTGATCAAAGATCACCATAACAAATATAATAATGAAAAAGTTTGAAATAGTGCAAGAATTACCAAAATGTGACACAGAGACACAAAGTGAGCAAATGCTATTGAAAATGGCGTCGATACATATATACACTACCAAACGTAAAATAGATAGCTAGTGGGAAGCAGCCGCATAGCACAGGGAGATCAGCTTGGTGCTCTGTGACCACCTAGAGGGGTGGGATAGGGAGGATGGGAGGCAGGGAGACGCAAGAGGGAAGAGATATGGGAACATATGTATATGTGTAACTGATTCGCTTTGTTATACAGCAGAAACTAACACACCATTGTAAAGCAATTATATTCCAATAAAGATGTTAAAAAAGAAAATGGTGTCGATAGACTTGCTCGACATAGGGTTGCCACAAACCTTCAATTTGTAAAAAGTGTAATATTTGTGGAGTGCAATAAAGTGAAGCTCAATACAACGATGTGTGCCTCTACCCAGTTTTGCTTATATGGGGGTGGAACCTGGTCACTCGATTTGAAGTCACGTGACATCTGCAGCAGCTACCAACCACAGGCAAAATGGTGAGTGCTGAGGCTACAGTTGCTACCAGACGCATGATAGTGATTGGAAAATAGGTTATTTACTGAAGCAAATTTTCTGTACTGATTAAAGGGTCTTTTTTCAAAGAGCATGCCTTCTTGAACATGTATTTCAAAAGCCAGGAAGAAATTTTGCTCTAGGCTTCAAAATACTGACAGATAGTCTCATGCTGCTTCTTGTGGGGAGCTGATCTTAAGCTGAAGCTTGTGATTCAGTAGCACTCTCAGGCCCTAGAAGCATTACCAAGATTCAAGATGGCAGCATTTCCCAGGATTTGGCACTTGAACAAGAAAGCTTGGTGGCACTTTCGAGAGTAATACTGGAGTCCACCAACAATACCATAAAATTCATCATCTTTGGGAAATTACCTTTGTGAGGATAAGGACAAGTCTTCAATAAACAATGGAAAACCACCTTTAGCCACGACTACCATTCAAAACATATCAGTTTCTAGTGAGACTTATGTTTTAAAAAGCAGGAAATCTGGGCTTCCCTCGTGGTGCAGTGGTTAAGAATCTGCCTGCCACTTCTAGGGGACACGGGTTCTATCCGTGGTCCAGGAAGATCCCACATGCCGTGGAGCAGCTGAGCCCGAGCACCCCAACTACTGAGCCTGTGCTCTGGAGCCCGCGAGCCACAACTACTGAAGCCTGTGTGCCTACAGCCCGTGCTCCGCAACAAGAGAAGCCACGACAGTGAGAAGCCCGTGCACTGAAACGAAGAGTAGCCCCCTCTCACCGCAACTAGAGAAAGCCCATGCACAGAAACGAAGACCCAACGCAGCCCAAAATAAATAAATAAATTTAAAAAAAGAAAAAGCAGGAAATCTTTTGTTCTACCAACAATTTTAGTTTTTAAATTTATTTATTTTTAACATCTTTATTGGAGTATAATTGCTTTACAATGGTGTGTTAGTTTCTGCTGTATAACAAAGTGAATCAGTTACACATATACATATGTTCCCATATCTCTTCCCTCTTGTGTCTCCCTCCCTCCCACCCTCCCTATCCCACCCCTCTAGGTGGTCACAGAGCACCAAGCTGATCTCCCTGTGCTATGTGGCTGCTTCCCACTAGCTATCTATTTTACATTAAAAGCAGGAAATCTTAAAAATTAACATTGCTACAGGAAGTTTTACAGTTTACTTGTTTAATAAGAGTTTAAAATTATCTACAGTAAATTCAAACATTCTTATTGATATTACTAACTTGATTCCTGAGCTTGCTTTTCCATCTATAAAAACATTACAGGGCTTCCCTGGTGGCGCAGTGGTTGAGAGTCCACCTGCCAATGCAGGGGACGTGGGTTCGTGCCCTGGTCCGGGAAGATCCCACATGCCGCAGAGAGGCTGGGCCCGTGAGCCATGGCCGCTGAGCCTGCGCGTCCGGAGCCTGTGCTCCACAACGGGAGAGGCCGCAACAGTGAGAGGCCCACATACCGCCAAAAAAAAAAAAAAAAAATTACAGTTTTTGTTTACTTGTGATGGGAATTAATGGGCACTTACATGAGGTTTTGCCTGTGAGCAAAAATTTTGGAGCCAATTATGTTCATATAGTGAAGACTGAGTATATTTCATTGTGTTCTAAATTCTTTAAAAATTGGCACACTGTACAAAGTATATGGCTTAGGATACACATGGCATATGGCAGGTGGTCCACCACCTTTGGAAGATGGGCCAATTCTTGTTGGTACTTGGGCAACTGCCACATACTTTTCTCCATCATATCATATCCTTGGAGAAATTATTTCACTAGAAAGTAACCTCCACAAGAACAGGGATCTTTGTCGATTTTGTCCACTGATTTATCCCCAGGCCCTAGAACAATGCCTGGCACAGCGAAGGTGCCCCAGAGATATCAGCTGAATAAAGAAATGCCCTTCTAGAAAATCCATACCAGATCCTCGTTCCCTGCAGAACTTTCAGTGAATCCTCAATGGCTCCCACTAGTAATCCAGCAGGAAAGGAGCTGAAACACCTCTTTTAGAAGCTGCTGACCTCTTGGTAGGAGGTCTGTTAAAAAGCATATGTCATGTGGGACAACCCTATACTAACCAAAACATCCCCTTTAAGTCCTTTCTGGAACAAGTCAGGGAATACATAAACACAGTTTGACCAAAATAATAGAGTCATCAGAGCACTCCGTTTCCATATCATTCCAGATAAAGAGAAAATGTCGGCAACAATATTTAATAAGTGCTTAAGCCCCAAGCACTGGCGTTTTACATGCAGTATCTTACTTAATCCTCACAGCAAGCCTTTGAAATAGGTGCTCATTATTCATATTTTCTAGGTAAGGCAAAGGAAGCTCAGAGAGGGTAAGTAACATGCCCAATATCACACCGCTATTAGATATGGACCCAGACTCACCTAGCTCAAGTCTGGGCTTTTAAATGTCATGCTTTGCTGTCCACCTCTGTCTGTGACATTTTGGGATGTTGTTATTGGAATTTTGAATCATGAAACTGGAAAAGATGTCCCTTGTAGCAAAGTTTCAACTCTACGTACATAGAGGAGTGAGGATGCTTACCTCATCTTTCATTTGCTGGGTACCTCTCAATTCTCCTTTAAGCTTTAGCATTTCCTGAGCTTTGTTATAAACCTGAAAAAGTCCAAGAATTTAAGATGGAAAAAGCATAAATGAGTCTGGCCCTTTAAAGATTTTCCCACCTGGATGTGTGCTCTGAGCAGGGAGTTTGGAAAAATTTCCGAACTGTTAGCAATACCTACTTGCCTACCCATCTGTTGTGTTTTCAAAAGTGTGTTAAAGCCTTTGCTAGGAAGACAGGACCGTGGTTTTACATCTTTTCCAAAAAATCACCACTTGGTAGGCTAAATAGTTTCTGAACACATCTTTCTTGGAAAGTAAAAGGGCTGAAATGATTTTACTTTCTAGATTTCTAAGTATTCAGTGGCTCAAATATAGTTAACTACTAATTATGAATCAAATGGGATGTGCACACCAACTTCATTCTCATGATAACCCTGGTAGGTAGATACTATTACTGTCCCCATTTTACAGAGGAGGAAACTGAAGTCCAGAGAGGCTAAGTGACTTACCCAAGGCCAGGGAGGCTCTCTTACTACTCCATGGGGAGCTTCCCTTCCATAATTTCTAACTATTAATTTGGAAATATATGATAATGTGATTTTTTTGCAGCATCAAGTTACTGTAATGTTGGTGCTTGTAAAGTTAGGAAACTTGTAAAGTGCTGAGAATTATCTAAATAAAAAGCCTCAAAGAAAACCAAAGATTTGTGCACATGTATGTGTGTAAGTATAGGATGACGCATTTGAAGTCATAATGCACTGCACTTATTAAAACAATCTAATTCATTATGTTTTAAACTCTAAGACCAGAGGAAATTTCCACCAAGCACTTACCTGCAGAATAGTTCCAAGAATGAGAAGCTATCAAAATACTCATTCTTTGTAGTGAACCACATCCCTAATGTAAGCCAAGAGGAAGCAAGATTGCTGGTGAGAATTTGGAATGTTTTATGGGGTTGTATTCTGATCTGCTGCATTGTTTACCCTCTTATGTCTTCATGCAGAGAGATGCATCATGGGAATGGTGATGTAGCTTGGGCTTACCCAGTAGGGAGAGGCTAGGTGATGTTGCAGTAACAAACAATCCACAAATCTCAGGGACTTAAAACCATGAAGGTTTATTTTTCATTTGTGCTGCACGTCGTTTATGAGTCAGCTGGGGCTCTGCTCTTTATTGTCCTCAGCTAGTAGAACCTCTGTCATCTAGCATGTTGCCTGTTGCCATCCCAGCAGGAAGGGAACTAGGTGAATCACATACAGGTTCTTAAAGTAGAAGTGACACACTTCACTTCTGCTCACATTTCATTGGCCAAAACAAGTCATATGGCTACGCCTACATTCTTCCTTTACCCCCAAGAGGAAATATTGGTGAATGTTACAAATCATTTCCATGCAAGGTGTCTTAGCTGGTTGGGCTGCTGCAACAAAATATCACAGACTGCATGTCTTATAAACAACAGAAAAAATTTTGTCTCACAGTTCTGGAGGTTGAGAGGTTCACGATTAAGGTGCCAGCAGATTAGGTGTTTGGTGAGGACCCACTTCAGAGATGGCTGTTTCTTTTTTTGCTGTAAATTCACATGGTGAAAGGGATAAGGGAGAACTCTGGGGTCTCTTTTATAAGGGCATTAATCTCTTTCATGACAGCTTCATCCACATGACCTAAGCACCTCCCAAAGACCCGACCTTCTAACACTATCACCTTGGCGGTTAGGATTTCAACACATGAATTTTGAGGGGACGCAAACATTTACTCTACGGTGTTAGGCAAATGAGAAGATTAAAAATAGCATGGCCTAAAAGAACACTGAATAGGTCTCTAGGCCAGTAAACTGCTAATCCTGACCCAGCACCTAGGTCAAGGAGTAGCCTTTGGAAAGGCACTCACCTCTCCAAGCCTTTGTTTCTCCCTCTGTAAACTGAGGAGCTGTACTAAATGACTGTTTTCTTTCTTAGCTCTAAAGTTTACTGGTTCAGGTTCTACCTTGATGGACATTCTTCTTTAATAGGAATCGTGAACTTAACCCAAGCATCACACAAAAGTTGGAATGGAGTAAACATATCCTTGAGAATAATATTCCTCTAGAGGTAGACTTACTGGATAGTCAGGAAATGATTCTTAAATCAAATAAAATTTTGTCTCAAAGACAGAAAAATGATTGTCTAACTTGTGCTGGTTTCTTCTACTATGGAGTTACACAGCTATCGTTGCAAGGGCCAAGAGCATTTGGGAGGAAAAGTGGCAGGCACAGGCTCTCACATTTGCATGAAAATATACTTACTAAGTAAAATAAGTCAGAGGAAAAATAGAGAGCTGAACTGTGTTCCATGAAGGAGACATGGGAATCCTGTGAGTCATTAATAGCAGCAGTAGGCAATTTGGAAGTGTTTATGATGAAAAAAAGGGAAAAAAAGGGAAGGGTTATATGATAAATTTTCGAAGCATTTGACAGTAATGTTTGCCAGATGGATAAGGAAGAGTGCTTTGAGGGAGCCTTCATAAAATGAACACGGGAACCT
The DNA here is from genome assembly GCF_003676395.1 of Aethalodelphis obliquidens. Taxonomy (NCBI): domain Eukaryota; kingdom Metazoa; phylum Chordata; class Mammalia; order Artiodactyla; family Delphinidae; genus Aethalodelphis; species Aethalodelphis obliquidens. Next base: position 14,893,917 of record NW_020837964.1, read on the forward strand.
TCACAATGCCCTCTGAGGAGTGTGGCTGGACAAATATTTTGTAGAGGAGAGAACTCATCACAGAGGGAGAGGCCCCCTACCTGATCAATGGATACTGATCTCTGGGCCCAGGACGTCAATGTCTTCTCTCTTCTTAAACTGATTCTACATCTTCTGTGCTGCTATCTCCTGCATCACTGTTGAGACCTTCACATCCTCGTGCCTCATCTCCTCCACCAGCATCTCCAATTCTGTTGCAACTGCCCAGGGAACTACTCTTTTTGTATTCGAAAGTTCTGCCATCTGCCTTTCTAGCAGGCTTTTTCTTGGTGACAGTTGTGAGCAGGAAAAAAAAAAAAAAAACTGTAGTGAAAACAAAAACTTGGTCAGGGTGATGTCATGTGTCATATCACAAAACATAGTGATGTTTTGTGCCCCTGAAGTTGGCCTCAGCCCCCACGTAGAGCACTTTACAGATTCCCGAGAAACACCTAACACTGCATCTCACATGGGTGACTAGTGTAGCAGGTATGAACTCAGGTGTGCAAAGAAAAGGTAACTATTTTTCTATTACTCAACCTCTTTGTTAAACCCCATTTCCCCCAAATGGCAGAAAACAGAATCTTAGTTATTTCTGAGAAAACTCCATCATTTTTAGGTTAAAAATGAAGCAGTTCATGATTCCTTCCACCTATTTAGGTCTCTCCAGAGTGTGCCTCATTTCTGAGGTCCTAGGATGCAACCTGGCATCAGGAGTGGCTCCTGGTCCATGGTCATGGGCATCTCTCCCAGCTGAAGTGTGCTGAGATGTCTGTGTCCTGGTCATCAGGCTGCATAGATTACATCTTTGTCTTACTGTAGGCTTTGGGTCTTCTGGCCCTTTTTCATCCCCTGACGAAGCTCCTAATGCAGAAGGAGAGAGAGAGAGACACACACACGTGAGATTTGTCTCAGGCCCTCTCCTCTTGGACCTGCTCTACCATCATTGTACCTACCATCATTTCCACCATTCTCTAGAAAGGTGTTGAGAGGAAGGGGATAGGATCTTAAGATTCTGTTTACTTCTCTGTCCCCCATTCCTGGTATTTGTCAAAAGCCCTTTCTGCCCCTGGATTGCTAAACCTACCTGGGGTCCTATTGTTTTCCCCATTTGTGCCCATTTCATTGATTTCACCAGGGTCAAATTCTCTTATTTATGTTCAAATTCTCTTCTTCCTCTTTTTTTTCCTTTCTTTCTTTTATTTTTGGCTGTGTTGGGTCTTCGTTGCTGCACGTGGGCTTTCTCTAGTTGCGGCGAGTGGGGGCTACTCTTTTTTTTTTTTTTTTTTTTTGCGGTATGCGGGCCTCTCACTGTTGTGGCCTCTCCCGTTGCAGCGCACAGGCTCCGGACGCGCAGGCTCAGTGGCCACGGCTCAGGGGCCCAGCCGCTCCGCGGCATGTGGGATCTTCCCGGACCGGGGCACGAACCCGTGTCCTTTAGCATCGGCAGGCAGACTCTCAACCACTGCACCACCAGGGAAGCCCTGGGGGCTACTCTTTGTTGTGGTGCAGGCTTCTCACTGTGGTGGCTTCTCTTGCTGCGGAGCATGGGCTCTAGGCGTGCGGGCTTCAGTAGCTGTGGCACGCAGGCTCAGGAGTTGTGGTTCGCGGGCTGTAGAGCGCAGGCTCAGTAGTTGTGGAGCATGGGCTTAGTTGCTCTGTGGCATGTGAGACCTTCCCCGACCAGGGATTGAACCCATGCCCCCCGTATTGGCAGGCGGATTCTTAACCACCGTGCCACCAGGGAAGTCCCTCCCTCCCCTTTCTTAACTCAGAGAGACTTTGTTTATTTGTGGGGGAAGAAGGAAAAAAGTACAAGTGAACAGTTCAGTGAAACACAGGTTGAACAGGGGCAGGATGGGAAACACATGTTAGTACTTCATACACCATCTACCTTCATTAGGTTACACAAACGCCATCATCACAGATTACTGATGCTAGCTCTCTCCCCAAGGAACTGGTAACTGCTTGGGTATATGGAGGGACTACTGGCCTTAAAGCCACACCATCTGTTCCTTTTCCTTCATGACCTAGACGGAAGAATATCAAGGACCTATTTTTCTCATCTAAAACATGTTTCTATGTTTTCACAGAAAGAGATGCTATTTAGTTTAAAGTTAAAGCTATCCTTGGGGATTTATCAAAATAACAGGTTTACTTACACTTAGCCATGAGTCTTTCTTTACTTTTGCTAGGTTTTAAATTTTTCTCCAATGTTCTATCTCCTACCAATGAGAAAAGGGTGATGAGTCCTAGGGGTCTTAATTATTGAAATGATGAAAGGATGTTCAATGTTTCTTCCATTTAAAAATATGTGAACACCATGAATTGACAGGGTGCTCCTTGTACAATAAATTACTTCTGCCAAGAATGCATGGACAGAGCCATACTGTGTGAAGGCCTGGCATGAACAGTCTACTTCTTTGGATCCAAATCCAGTTCAAAAAGAAAGAAGTCCCTGGTCATGTAGCGCATATCTGATGGGGGAGGTGGTAGAAGGGGATGGTTTTGCCAGGGTTACTAACTGGGTCATAGTTCAACCCCAGGACTGAGGCTTTTCTGGAGAGGAAGCAGGGCCCGTTGGGTCTTCCTAAAGGAGACTTTGGAATGGCAGAAGAAATAAGTGTCTAGAAGGAACATGAGAAGGGGTCCCAGGATTTATCAGACTCACTGCTGCAGGTGAAAATCTCTCCCCATGGCTATCTCTTTTGGTACTTTTCACAGAGGCTGTCAGTTGCGTGTTCCAATATCCATACTTTTAATCGTTCATGTAACAGAACCATAATTTTATTGGGGTGTCTATGTACTTATCCAAAAGACTACCTATCCCAGCCTCTCTGGTAGCCAGGTATGGCTATATGTCTAAGTTTTGGCCAGTAAGATGTAAGAGGAAATATTGTGGGAACTTCCTGGAAATGCTAAAGAGTAATGTGCCGTTCTTTGTTCTTTCCTCCTTCCCGATTGTTTGAAATGCTGATTTAGTGGCTGGTGCTCCAGCAACCATTTGGAACATGATGTAGTGCTCATAGAGGTAGAACCTAGGTCTCTGATGGTATGGAACCACCATGCCAGCCCTGGAGAGAGAGAGCAATTTCTTACATATTTGTTTGTTTGTTTTTTTACTTACTTCCACACCACGTGGCATGAGGGATTCCCCCACCAGGGATCGAACCTGTGCCCCCTGCAGTGGAATTGTGGAGTTCTAACCACTGGATGGCCAGGGAATTCCCCAGAGAGAGCAATTTCTATCATAAGTGACTTCTATCTTAAGTCACTGTTTTGGATTTTCTCTGTTTTATGCAGCTAGATCTAATGCAAAGGGATAAAGTACCCTTAATTATAGTCCTCTCCAAGAGACCTCTTTACAATTCACTCTTCATTTCTAGGACCTCCACTAGCTGCTTCTACTATAGGTTCTGGAACCCCTGTTTCATTGTGGACCAACTCTTTGATCCTACAAACATTTTTCTCAAATGTTCCTTTCTCTCCCTTGATTTGACTTCGTTTTCTCTTGATACATCAGCTCATTGCATTCACTCCTTCTCTTTCTCCACTTGAGGTATGGAGTAGCGTGATTCAGCGTAGGGAAGGGAGCAACATACTTAGCCCTCCTACTGCCACCATCATTATTCCCATGCCATTTAGTAAAATTTCCTCTTTTGAAGTACACACTCCATTTCATCTTGGTTGCCATTAGGATCAACCGACATACTGAGAACTCTCCCACCTGATTTCTCAGTATCTTTCTTTTTTTAAAAATGAGGTATCTGTCTCTCTGTCCAAAAAGCATACACTTTCAAGACCCAACTCAATAGCCATTTCTGTCATCTTCCTTCCAACCACATGTGCTAATTAACACTTGTGTGGCAGCTACTATATGTAAGGTACTGTTCTAAACATAAAAGAACAATAATCCTCACAGCAGCCTCGCCAGGTAGGTAACCCCTCAGACTCCTATGGCACTTTATCTATTCACCTTTTAAAACAACACAATCTGCCTTTATTATGGTTTTTTGTGATTTGCTTTGTCTCTACAAAGGTAGCAATGGTTGACTCTGGTGAAAAAACAGGAACATACAGACCTTTCTGAAATAATACTAGATTTCCAGAGAAGTTGCAAACATAGTACAGAGAGCTCCTATATACCCTTTCCTCAACTTCCCCAGTGTTAGCATCTTACACCCTATCAGTATGTCTTATTACCAATGATATTGACCTTGGTCACTTGGTCATGCTGGTGTCTACTATTTTCCCCGTTATAATTAATAAAAAATTTCATAGAATCTGCTTCTTGAGTTACCCTCTGCTGCCTTCTTCCTGATACTATGCAATAAGACTGTTATCCTGAGAAAGGATTTTCCAAATTCCTTTACCTTCTCTCCCCATGTTAGCCCCCTCCACCTTCTTGCAGTTTTCAAAGGGTTCAGTGGAAAAGCAAAGGCTTTTTGGAGATGCTACGATCAATAGGCATTTGCCTGGGTGCCTGCTCTCCAGCAGGAGAGGGGTTAAATTCTTTGGGATAACTTCAGCACTGAACTGCCAAGTCTCTTAGGTTCAGCTCAGCAATCAAACTGCATAACCTAATAGAGCCCCTGGTGCTTCGGGAAACACAAGACACTGATTTATATTTTAATATCAGTAATTTCCACAAGAGCAACATTTCTGAGTGTCATTTTACAATTTCTGTCAAATGCCAGTTCAGTTTTTCTTAATTCTGTTTATTGCGTCTGAATTTGCAACCTCATCGGCAATGCAGATTCTTAGCTCCCAGGAGAGAAAATTTCCATCTTTTTCTGGAATGGGAGGGATGGGGATAGGGGCAGAAATAGGCCTGTAAAATAATTGGAAATGTAAATAAAGTACTGTTTATTAAGAATGGTACTTTTAGTTAAAAAAAGGGAGGACAAACTTTGCAAAAAACGTGACAAAAGAAGTGTTTGGGATCCAAACTGGACTCTTCCCTCCCAGAGTGGAGAACTGTTCTATACACTGAAAAACTGAGAAAAGGGAGCCAGTGTGGGGAATACTTGGCACGTTTGCTGTGAGATCGTTGCTCTGGCCATTAGCACTACAGCAGATTGTAAAGGGCTTTGGGATCCTTAAGGATCAAAGGTGCATGGCTGCATAAAAGCCAGATGTTGCCATTAGGAAGAAGGTGCCTGGTTCTCTCCTGTATTCTTTGAGCATCTAATAAAAGTAAGAACAAAGCTGGTGTTGTTGGCACCAAACCACACCTAGTCAGCGTGCTCCAGGCTAGGCGGGTTTCCTGAGGCCGCTGGCTGCAGATGTGTGCCCTTGCAGACCCAGTATCATCCCCTAGTTCCTTGCGGGCCTGCAGCAGGCCTGCAGCTTGCGGGCCTGCAGCTCCAGTTTCTGCGTTGGTCCTTTTCCTGGACAGGTCGTGGGCAACCTCCTGGAATAGCTCAACCTAACGCTCTTCTTTGAAGTCTGAAATTTAGCTTCAGCTAGAGAGTACCTCTCCTTTGGTTATAACATACAGCCATCCACGAGTCAGAAGTGAGGACCCTGTAATCGGTGAAGCTTCTCGTGTGACTACTCAGGGCCTTTCCCAAATGGGGGTGTCATTAGTCTCTGTAAGCCTTCTTTTCTTCAAAGTCACAAGCCCCTGGGTCTCAGTGAGCCCAAAGCCAGTTGCTCTGCCTCTGGTTGCCATTAAGACCTCGTGATTTTCACCAGCATCCTTCAGCTTCACACACTCTAAATCCAACATCATGTCTCATTGCCAAACCACTGGCAGAAGCCGTGTTGAGTTTCTCAGTGGAGCTATCGACCACATTGACTGAAGCCGCAGCAACTTGTTTCTCTCCGTCCAAAAGGGTAAAAATAACAGGAACAAGTTGTCGGAAATGAAATTTCAATTCATCCACGCCCTTTCTACACTTCTGCTGCGACTCCCAAGCAGGGATCAATAGTGTTTAGACAGCCAAGGAGATTTTTTCCCCTCTTAAAGCACCAGATCAATAGTAAAAAAAAAAAAAAAAAATCCTCCAGCCCTCTGTATGGGTTGTAGTAAATGTGAACAAATCAGAGGCCTTCGGCTAAACGGATTGACTGAAGGCAGCAGCAGTCCAAGGCTTTGTAACTAAGGGTGCATCAACTGCACAGGTGGCAGTGAGGGAGGAGAGCCGCCAGGCCCCGTGAACCCCGGCGCTCCCTCAGTTCCGATCACAAAGAGGCTTCAAAGGGAATTTCTGTCCACCAGATGAAGGGAAAAATAAAAAGATTACTGTGCATTGCAGCATGTAGGCGTGACTTTAAAAAAAATTAGGAATTGTCAGGACCATTCATGGAAGTGCATTTTATTTGAAGACAGCTTGGGCTGTGGGGTACTCCACACTTCCTCTCCATTTTGTCTTTGCTTTTTTAATTTTACTTTTTTTAAAAATTAAAGTTTTTGGCTATCTATGGCTTTTCCTCATTGCTTCACAAGTTTCCTTCCCACAGTGCTGTCCAGCTCTCAAACATCTTTTCCCCAGGAAGATTCTGAATACTGCTTTTCTGGGTTGCCTTCATGTTCATTTCTCTGACTCACCTGGGTTCCTCATTGCCATCACTGATGTTCTCTGTGGCCCGCTCTCTCTCCTCCCCTTAATCCCACTATTCATATGAGGGAGAAATTGTGTCAAAGCTCAATTCTGATTTTCCTCAAATGATTTACCCAGGAGCAACCTTCTACCCCCATTATAAAAATTTCTGTATTTTATTACATCCCTTTTTTTTCTGCCATAGATAAATAATACAGTGTGCAGATATTTACGTGGATAGTCTAGGCATTAGACTGACTTCCATATTTGGTCTTTCTGTTTCAAGAAGGAGGGAACTGATGGACTGTAGTCCTAATTATGGTGTGAGAAGCTGAAGACTTCTGAGATGGATTGTCACAACTCAGTTCCTTAATTTCACTTGGAAAAGCCAACCCAAGGGCTCAAAAGACTATCACATAGCTGGTGCTACTTTGTGGGATTAAAAAATTATTCAGGGGCTTCCCTGGTGGCGCAGTGGTTGAGGGTCCGCCTGCTGATGCAGGGGACACAGGTTCGTGCCCCGGTCCAGGAAGATCCCACATGCCGTGGAGCGGCTGGGCCCGTGAGCCATGGCCGCTGAGCCTGCACGTCTGGAGCCTGTGCTCCGCAACGGGAGAGGCCACAGAAGTGAGAGGCCCGTATACCGCAAAAAAAAAAAAAATTATTCAGGTTGCAAAACCCGAAGATGAACTGCCATGAACATGTGAATGTCGGCCTTTATTATAAAAGACTTGTTATTCTTATCAATGATTATCATGCTAACTTCTGTAATGAATTAAGATTCTATTTGAAATAAAGCACTGGCTATACACACTAACAAACGCAGTAAGGTAGATAGCTAGTGGGAAGCAGCCGCATGGCACAGGGATATTGGCTCGGTGCTTTGTGACAGCTTGGAGGGGTGGGATGGGGAGGGTGGGAGGGAGGGAGACGCAACAGGGAAGACATATGGGAACATATGTTTATGTATGACTGATTCACTTTGTTATAAAGCAGAAACTAACACACCATTGTAAAGCAATTATACCCCAATAAAGATGTTAAAAAAAAAAAAAATGATAGCATGTCAACATATACTAGCTTAGATAATATAATTTTTGTGGTAAGTTTAGTTAAATAAATGTTTGTAGTCAGAGATAAAAGAAATGATTCTTACCGATTATGCTATAAACAGAAGCTTTTCTTGGAGTCACTTCCTGCCTCTTATGTGCCCATACTGTAAACCAGACCTGTTCTCCTTAACAGTCACTGGCATATCTGAAAGGTATTTTAGGAGAAGAGAGATACACCTCAGTCACTTTAAATAATCAAGAGGTTAGGTGATAGCAGAAAAAGTCCCTCTCAATGGATATTTCCAAAGATGAAACAAGAGAAATAGAAAATATAAAAATTTATTCAGCAATTAAAAAGTGCCAAGAACCCAGTATGTGTCTGGTGAAGCAGAAATGAACAATGACAAATATAACTATGAGAATACTGGTGCCACAAAATAGTCCACTTCCCTCCTGTAAGGGGCCTCACACAGTGTGCAGCCTTGTTCTATAGCTTCTCCCTCTCTATGATTCTTTTTATTAGCAAGTTAAAAGTTTAAACATTTGAATATGTAATGTAGTCAAGTGGCTCCAAAATGGGAAGAGGCATTGGGCCAGGTTTCTGTTTGTCCCTTACGTTCTACTCCTCTCTCCTCTGCTCTGTGCCCCATGAGGTGGACCTGTGGGCGCTGCATCAACCAGCTCCCTGACCCTCAGGCCTCTGGATGGCTTGGCTGATACAGAGCATCTGCAGGAGATCATAGGGAGGCAGGACTGTGCCATATTTGAACGTGTGTCCTTAGATCCAGCCCTGGCAGGTCCCCGGCAGTGACTGAGGCTCCAGTCACACTTCTGTCACAGGCCCTTCCACCCAGTTGCTCTGTTACCCCTTTCACGTAGGTCTGCTCCCTCCCATGGCCCTTGAATTCTGGGGATGGTCAAGGCCCATTCTTACTCTACCTGGGCACTGCACATACCTTATAGCTTCCTTACATCCTGCCCACACCTTTATGCCTAGTCCCTTTATGAACCATTCCATGACTTACTCAGCTGGAGCATGCCATCTACTTCCTGATTAATATGATAAATGGTGGAAAGTCCCATTAGCGATCATATTGGTTTGCTAGGGCTGGCATAACATAGTACCACAAACTGGGTGGCTTAAACAACAGAAATTTATTGTCTCACAGTTCTGGAGGCTAGAAGTTTGAGATCAAGGTGTGGGCAGGGTTGGTTCCTTCTGAGGGCTGTGAGGGAGGATCTGTTCCATGCTCTCACCTAGCTTCCGGTAGTTTGCCCCCATCCCTCCCACCTCTGCCTTTGTACTCACATGGCCTTCTCTTCGTGTGCCTATTTGTCTCCAAATTTCCCTTTTATAAGGACACCAGTCATGCTGGATTAGGGGCTTGTCCTTCTCCAGTATGACCGTATCTTAACTAATTACATCTGCAATGACCCTATATCCAAATAAGGTCACATTCTCAGGTACTGGGGGTTAGGCCTTCAATGTATGAATTTCTGGGGGGCACAATTCAACCCATATCAACATCAGTTAAAAACACTCAAGTATCTTCTATTATAGCAAAAAAAGCCTCTCCTGACCGCCATCTACCGTCTGCTCTCCCTCCTCCCTGCTACTCACGCATCTTCATGAACGAATTGTTTGCATTTGCTGTCTCCTTATATTTCCTCTGCCACCTTCCTCTCACCCCAACCCTGACAGCAGCAACTCTGATTGGCGGCAGTCAAACTTTTGTTGTCAGATCCAGTGGGCTCTCTTTGGTCCTTATTGTATTCGACAAACTTGACACCAGTGGCTACTTCCTCCTTCTAGAAACACTTTCTGGTCTTGGTTTTCCTTTTGCTTTTTGACTGCTCCTCAATTTCCTTGGCAAGTACTTCTCCTTCCGCCCATTCCTGAAATGGTCTCAAAGGTTCTCTCTTGTCTTGTCCTCCCCTTTCTCATCCTACATCCTCTGTGGTCTGTTGCATCTATTCTGTCGCCCAAAAACCTCTTTGGTTTCTCATGTGGGTCTTCCTATGCTGGTCATATGGACTGAGAGTATTCCAGCTCCCGTGACAGTGATTTCTCACTGTGTATTAGTTGGCTATTCATTCTTTCAGTATATATTACTGATCATCTACTATGTGTCAGGGACTTGTCTACTCACTTGAGATAAGATGGTGAACCGTCTGGAGGGATATATAGACAAGTATGTCCGCAATTCTAATACAGTGTGATGACTGCCTTGTAAGGAATGTTCAGGGGATCAGGATGGGGGTTCATGCTTGGAGGAAGAGCCCAGGCTTGAAGGTAACTGATTTCAGTTCCTACTCATATGAGGATTGTTCCCAGAACAAAATCCCCAGCACAGATCTCCATTTGGAGCTCCAGGTCTATATATGCAACTGCCATCTAGAGAGCTAGTCCCGACTGCTCCACAGATTTCTGCGATTCAGTATCTCCAAAGCGAAACTCATAATCCTCTACTCCAAACCTGCTACTCCTCCTTTGTCATCTATTTTGTTTATTTAACAAACACATATAACATGTGTTATATGCCAGGCATTGTTCTGAGCATGCCGCTATTAACCCACGTAATCTACATAACAACTCTGATATAGGGACTCTGGTTGTCTTCATTACAGATGAGGAAACGAGGCACAGAGAGGTTAAGTAACTTGCTCAAAACTACACAGTAGTCAGTGGTAAAGCAGGGATTCAAACCCAGGTAGCCCAGCTCTGGAGCTTGTGCTCTTAACCACTATTACACACTGCCTCAGTGAAAGGCACCACCACCCACCCCATTTATTCAAGCCCAGAAATTCGAGCACCATCTTGATTCTTCTCTCTTTCTCTCTCTCTTGCTTACTTCCACTCCCAGTCCCTTTATCCCATTACTCACCAAGTCCTGCCTATTGTATCTTCTAAATAAATCTTCTATTGGCCCTCTTCTCTTCATCTCTAATGATACTGCCCGTTCCTCCAGCAACCAGAGATATGAGCATGTCATTCACTTACTTAAAACCTTTCAATAATTCTGCACTGCTCTCATGATAGCGTACAGACTCTTAAAATGGTATGTGGGCCCTCCTTGATCTGCGTGCAGCTCTCCTGACCCTCCTGCCTGCCCTTACTCACATTCCCCACTATAGCACCATTGAACTATGTTCAGTTTCTCAGACATACCCTGAATCTTTTTTATGCTGCCTGTGCTATGTGCATCGTTGTATTTCCCTCCTCCTATCATCTTCAGGCTAACTCCAGCTGATGCCTCAGGATTCAGGTAAATATTATTTCCTCTACAGAGCCTTATCTGGCTCTTTGAGCCTGGGTTCTTTCTCAAGAATGTGCTCCCACCCTAATCCCGTGAACACCCCTAACAAGGCAGTCATCACACTCTATTAGAATTGTGGGCATACTTGTCTATATCTCCCTCTAGACTGTAAACTCAGTAGATTGAAGGACTCTCTTGTTCACCATCTTATCTCAAATGAGTAGATGAGTGCCTGACACATAGTAGATGCTCAGTAATATTTATTGAAAGAATGAATAGCCAACTAACTAATATACAGTGAGAAATCACTGTCACAGGAGCTGGAATACTCTCAGTCCATGTGACCAGCACACTCTCTTTCTATATAGGCAGACCAACATGAGAAACCAAAAAGGGTTTTGGGTGACAGAATTAGGACTAAGGGATATCTAAAGAGTCCAATATTGAATGGCAACTGGCTAGGATAGCATCACATAACCATCTCAGATTGCAAAGGTCTCACCAATGGAGCTTGTACTATCATCTGTTGGCCAAGGCTTTCTGTCTCCTGGACATCACTAGGAGGGGTCCAGACATCATCCCCTCTGTGACTATGTTCCCCCCCACCATTTATGCATCTCAAGATTGATAATCTCTTTCCTTAAGTAGGCTATTCTGGTACAGTCTGATTTTGAAGATACGAAAGCTATTCTGTCTCTATAAGGTGACTCTAGATATGGTTCAGCTCTCCCAGAAAAATCTTTGTCTCATTTTCAAGTTCTGGGGTAAGTCCCCCTGTAATTCACTATGAAGTGGCAAAGTATTCTAAAAGATTACTGCAGTTCAGAGGTGCAGTGGTTCACTTTCCACTGGAACAATAATTAAAGACTATGGAGGTGGTTGCATTTGATCTTGCGTTTGATTCTAAGGGAAGATGGGCTGTATTCTAGGATATTGGGGAGAAATGAGAATTTCCAGTGAGAGCCAGAAGAGAAGGAGAGGCAGGTTTGTGAAAAGCTTTAGATGCTAAGATGCAGAATCTGGAATTTATCTAGAGGCAATAGGGAACCATTGAAAGTTTCTGAGCTGGGGAGTGACACCTCAAGAGTTGCTTCAGGCAGTTTAGCCTGGACTCTGTGTGTAGGAGACAGGGTAGACAGATGTAGGAAGAAGAGGAGAAGGCCCAGAGAGCTAGACTGGAATTAGGAGATGACTATTTTCAAATAAAATTAGCTAGCTGAGCAGAGTGACAGGTAAGAAATCTGTTTCTTTCTTTTCTTTTCTTTTTTTTTAACATTTTTATTGGAGTATAATTGCTTTACAATTGCTGTGTTAGTTTCTGCTGTATAACAAAGCGAATCAGTTATACATATACATATATCCCCATATCTCCTCCCTGTTGCGTCTCCCTCCCACCCCTCTAGGTGGTCATAAAGCACCGAGCTGATCTCCCTGTGCTATGCAGCTGCTTCCCACTAGCTATCTATTTTACATTTGGTAATGTATATATGTCAATGCTACTCTCTCACTTCCTCCCAGCTTACCCTTCCCCCTCCCTGTATCCTCAAGTCCATTCTCTACATCTTCCTCTTTATTCCTGTCCTGCCCCTAGGTTCATGAGAACCTTTTTTTTTTAGATTCCATATATATGTGTTAGCATATGGTATTTGTTTTTCCCTTTCTGACTTACTTCACTCTGTATGACAGACTCTAGGTCCATCCACGTCACTATGAATAACTCAATTTCATTTCTTTTTATGGCTGAGTAATATTCCACTGTATATATGTGCCACATCTTCTTTATCCATTCATCTGTCGATGGACACTTAGGTTGCTTCCATGTCCTGGCTATTGTAAACAGTGCTGCAATGAACATGTCTCTATTTGAATTATGGTTAAGAAATCTGTTTCTTTACTTTTCCACTATACTAGTACAATATTATATCCTAATACATAAACACATTATGCTGAAGTTTCCTGAACACTAATTAAAAGCAAACAAATGAACTTCACTTCTGAAGAAATATTGGTGGTGGGTGAGATTTAAAATTGCCCCATCGGGACAATACCGTATTTCTAAATGGTTCATTTTCTTCAATTACTAGATGAGTATACAGATTAGATCTGGTTACAGTGGGCTCCAAGATCTGTCCACACTCAATTGGTTGGTCAAAGTATTCCTAGGTACTAGTCAAGTAGGGGGGACTTGGGAACATTTTTGATCTAAACAATTTCTGTTGCAGTGGGGTAGATCCCACTACAGGGCTACATTTCATTTGTAGCCCTAAAGGGTTGTCGAGGTGAGATGAAGGTAGGGCTGATTTCGGAAGGGGTGGGCAGGTAGGCTACTTATATCACACCCATTTATATTTCAAAGTCCTTTTCCTGTAGCTGTTCTCCAGTGATCAATTTGTGGAGGGAAGGGAGAGTGAGGCGGTTACATATGGGCACGGCTATTGTTACGCTGGAAAATACTTTCTGATGAACAGTCATTTCCTTCCACTGCCAGAGGGTGTTGATAATGAGCAAATTACCTTTTACTCCCTCTGGTGTGGATGTGAAATTGGCTGTTAATAGAGTTGCTAATGCTACAGGTTAGCATGTGATTGTTCTATTTTAAGCCAATTTTAGTTATATTTGGGGAGTAGCCAATCAGACATCTTGCTAAGAATATGGGCCCAACTGCAGCATTTAATATCGAGAAACCTGCCTCACCCTCAGATGTGGCTGGGAGCGGAAAGTGCTGAACACAGCGTCGTTAACATGAAATGTTTTAATACAATGTCTTTTTTCCTTTGTAGGTACAAGAATGGTCTCATTAGACAAATACCAAATGTTTTCATCATAGGATAGGACCCATTTCAAGCCTCGATACTATGGAACGCTATCAGCCAATGATGTACTTTGTTTAATCTAACAATGGGTTAATATCGGTCATTTTATTACTGCTTGTTATGCAGCGAAAGCTTACTAGAAAATGAAATGTTCAGAAGTTAGTTGAAAGCAGCAAAAAAGGTGAGAGACTTTTACCGAGTTATATGCTCGATTGGGCTAATTAAAGGTACAGATGCATCACCTGTAAAGCTATTATGGGAATAGCTTTGATTTCTAAAGATGCTCACCTAGGAGGAGGATGGTGTGTTCTAATCATTTATGGCATTGTGAGCCCTCACACCCAAGGGGAGGGGGCACAGCTTTTCTCTTATATTCTTCCTAGCCCTCCCATTACAGCGCCTATTGCCACCTGGCACCTGGTGGCTGAATTGAGTGCATTACTTGGGAAGTTTCTTGATTAAATAGGATATTCTTGAACAAAGCACTGTTGATTTGTGATTTACATGTTTTATGGGCTTTTCATGTTTTAAACGTAAAGCTCATTAGCTACACACAGAGAAGGAAACAGGTATGAAGGATGGAAAATAAAACTCAACTGATGTGATACAGAAAGGTATAGTGTGTGCCATTCTGGTTTAGATTAATTGGGCTTGGCACTATTATGGCCCCTGTCACCTGATCAGTTTACTGGGCTGAAGAAATTGCGGGAATGGAAAGTGCTAGTGCCTAAGAGTACCCTGACCTCAGCTCCTGCCAAAATACCTCCCGAGGACATTCTAGGCTCACACTCTCTGATTTGCCATTAAGATCGAGTAGCCTGGAAAACCCATCCCTTATGAATTTTACTCATTTAACAAATATTTCCTGACAATTGCCTCATGCCAGGTTGGAATACAGAGGTGACAGGGTCCCTGACCAAGGGAGCACAGAGTGTACTGGGGAAATACTTATGTAAAAACACAATACATGATTATAAGTGGGCTAATAAGAGGTGATTAAAAGCTCGGACATTTGGAAAATACTTTTAGAGTTGACTTTTTTCCCCTTAAACAAACATTCATGGTACTTACAATGACACCACTCTAAGGACTTTACAAATATTAACTCATTAATTCTCATAACAATCTTTGGAGGCAGGTGCTATTGTTATCTTCATTCTATAGTCGAGGAAATAAAGGCACAGAGAAGTTAAAATTAACTGACAAGGTCACACAGCTTGTCAAAGCAGATCAGGATTTGAACCCCCATCGTCTGGCTCCAAAGTCCATGCCCCCACCCACTACATGCTGCCTTCCCTTTAAACCAGTCCCTGGAAGATAAGCGGGATTTGGGCAGATGGAGGAAAGGGGAATGGGTAAGATGAGAATTTCAGGCTCAGCATTCCAGGCAAAGGGACAAGCTTGCCCAGGGCCACTGATGTGTGACTACATGTGGCACACAAGGAGAACCCTCGTGGTCACAGTAGCAGGATAAGAAGGGGTGCGGTTTGGGGTGTGAGTGCCAATCCTGGTGGGATGGGCAGAGGAAGGGGGAACTGGTGAGGAGGGCTGAGAAGGAGCCCACAGAAGGAAAACTAGCAGAAGGTCCTCTCCAAAGGGAAGGCAGAGAGATGACGGCAGGGTCCACAGTGTCAGCTGCAGCAGAAGTTCAAGTAAGATGAGGAAAACCAGGCCATTATTTTAGAGATGAGGAGGCCACCACTGACCTTGTGAGTACAGTGTGGGTAGAACAGAGGACTAAAATAAACGCTGTAGTTGACAAGGAGTTCCTGGGAGAAGAGAGTGGTGTGAATGTTCTTCTGGGAGTTTTCTAGTAAAGGGAAGAGGGGAGAGAGAGAGGAAAGGAAAAGGAAGGGAAGACAGTGATCCTCAGCTAATGATCAGAGAAGAGGGAAAAGCAGAGGGTGAGGAGTGAGAGGGATGTGGGGTTGGAGGAAGCATTGGAGATGAGTAAGATTGAGGTGTGGAACCTCTTCCTGCCAAACCTCAATCTGAAGCATTTTCTGGAGAACAAGGTCAATATTATTATTATTTTTTCAGGCAGTGGAAAATAATATTAAGAGGTTCAGATGCAGATTTAATACAGGGGGCTTTATAAGACATCCTGGGCTGTGAGGACTTTGAGAGAAGACTTGTGTGTCCCTAGCAGAGCGTCAGGCAGAGAGCAGGTTCTCAGAATGTGTTTGTTAAATGAATAGATGGGTCTTATTTACATTTTTATTGTGAATATTATTAAGAAAGAATATCACACTGCTTATAAAACACTTGGAAACACAGTCATAAAAAACCAACATTTTATGGACTGCGAGTCATTTTATGAAATGTTGCAGATACCTGTATCCATCCTGCCCGAGGCCTTGAAGTAATAGGACCATTATAGGATTTCTCATTGGGTCATCAAAAAAGTTTCACCTCTCATATTCCTGCTACTTCACAGACAGATCCTGTATTTTACTAAAGGTAGAAAAAATAAGTTGTTTCTGAAATGCAGGATATAGTTAATGGTGTTAAGAAAACGTGAAACAATTTCACTAGTGTCTTGACTACTAATTTGGATAAATGTTTATTCTCAAAATGTTTCAGCATTATCTTTCTTCTTCCAGAAAGGTCAGGCACATGCCACTAAAAATACATTTAGTACATTCGAGAATATTTTTCAAGTGATTTATTGGGGTAATGTATGGACTATTTATTTAAATATATCTCTTATTTCCAGTAATGCCACAACCTCATTAGAAGTGACTTGGCTCATTGCTTAAGCAAAATGATTTTGCTATTTAGGACTTCTTTAAAAATAGGCTATTGTCCTCTAACCATTCACCAGAATTGATCTATTTTTAGAAAAGTAGAGGAGAATGGGTAAGGTCATAGCCCTGAGCCTTAGGGAATTCCTCCAGAAGCTGTGCCTATAGTATATGCCAGCTCATTTTCCTCCCTTCTGGATTCTCCAGAGCGAAGGGAATTCTCCACTTGAGGTGTAAGGGCACAGCCACTTCTCTGGGGAATTGCAGAATCCCGCAGAGAGGCTCTGTTCTGTATTCTCGGTGGCAGGCCTCTAGCCAGCAAGTATGGGGGCCTGGTTTTAGCAGTGAAAAACTGCTTATGCTCTTTGGGGACATAAGAGCACTATCTGACGTATTAGCAAATGAAATTTGCTAACGAGTGATGCAATACATAACCACCTCTCTGTGGTTGATACACTCAGATGCTTATAACACATATAAAACAGAACAATAAAATGAATAAGTGTGATCCCTCTGGGAGCTGAACCATTCCCGGTGTGGCATCTAAGAGTTCCTTCTGTTTCATTCCTCTGACCCTGTCTCCCCCAAGAGGTAACCACTGTCCTGGATTTTGTGTTCATTATTTACCTGATGAAAAAAATGCTTTTATCACCTATATATGTACCCCTAGCAATAAGCTTTTTAAGTTTGCTTGCTTTTGAGCTTTATAAAAATTGTATCGTACTGTACCTAATCTTCTGCAGCTTGCTATTTTCATTCAATGCTGTTTCTAAGATTCCTGCATGTGATTGCATTTAGTCGTGGTTCATCCATTTCACTGCTGTACGACAGTCCATTGTGGGAATATGGCACAATTTACTCATCCCTTTTCCTGCGATGTACACCTGGGCTGTTGGTAGTTCCTTAGCTATGCCAGACAGGGCTGCTGTGTGCATTCTTGGGCATTCTCACTCTCTTTTGCAAGTGTTTCTCCAACATGTATGCCTGGTTCAGAGGCTTGCAAACGTTAAACTTTATAAGATAGAGCCAGACTGTTATTCTCAACAGTGCCATTTGAATTTCTTGCCCCTTAATAAAAAACTGTCACTACAGCTATGACTCAAAAAGAAAGGCAGGCAGACAGGCAAGGAAGGAAGGAGAGAAAGAAAAGAAGAGAGGTGGAGAGAAAGAGGGAGAAAAGAGAGAGAGAGAAAAGAGAATTATCCCCAAATAGTTTAAGGCCAATATAGAAAATACATATATTTCCTTAGGTGTTTTGTTCTATTTAATGATCCAAATTCAATGGCTTTAGGATGTTTAACATGTTATTGAACTGGAAGATTAAACAAATGTATTAAATCTAATTGGTGTAAACATGAAGAATCTGGAATTTTGATTTATTGTTTGTGGAGTGGTAACTGCCTTCTTTCTTGAAAATAATTTAGCAATATGGAACAAAAATTCTAAGAAAATTTCAATTGACTTGGCAATTCCTTTTATAGGACTTTAACCTAAGGGAAGAGAAGAATAAGTATATGAAGATGTTTGTTTAAAGATGTTAGCTGCAGAGTTACTGGCAGCAAGAAGAAAGAAGGAGAAATCATCTAAATGTCCAAAAGTTATTGGTTAAATAACTATGCGGCAATTTTAAAGGGTGGGAAGGATGTGCTATAGTGCGTGGAAAGATGTTAGGTGATGATAATGATGATGATTGCTTTTCTGTATTTTTTGTTTTTTCTATAAAAATAATGCATTACTTATCTTGATTAAAATAAAGAATAACTTGTTGCAGTCTATTTATTAAAGAGAATACTTGGAGATTTTTGATACTGCCTACACTGCTTTATCTATCTGTGGATTAACTTCAGAAAATTTAACATCATACATTGGCACCTACAATGAAGACTTTCTCTTCCTTGCTTTCTGGGAATGTATCAGCCCCCCGCAAAAACCCCGCAAAAATAATTCTACAACCTCCAAATACATTCCATTGAACAAAAAGTCAAATATCTGCATTACCCCTGATCATATGTCCCAGCTCCAGTCTGTCAGCCTGGATCATCCACACCACCGCCAGCTAATATTTCTAATTCCGTTTGTCATGACAACAACCCTAGGAGGTGGGGAGAGTGTATAGTGGCAGGTATAGTAATTATCAAGGCTACTTTTTTTTTATTTGGTAAAATACTGGTCAAATATTTTCATTTTATAATCCCTGGTCTCTTGGAGCCTTTGAAAACAATGGCCAGTAGTTCTGCAAGTTCATTAACTAATTCCCTTAAGGTTGGGGAATGTGCATTATCTAGACCTGCTGATTTACATATTGTACCATGTTTTCAAGTATTCCCTTACCTGGTTTATTTCAACATCTATATTTAAAGGTCTTCATTACTTCCTAATTATCTATGCTCCCTTCCTTTATTTTTCTTGTTAAAGATCTGTTTAAAAGAGCAGCTCTGTATCTCTGCCGCTCAGAGTCATCATTAATTTTACACCCCTTCTCATTTATTAGTCCAGCCGCTTTATTGCCCAGACTTCCTCCTCCCCAGACCATTTTCCTCGCCTCTAACCTCTTTGGTGGTGTTAACTCACTCTGCCTTCTCCACTGCTATTATCTTTCTTTCCTTGAGAAGCCTTAGAAAGAGTTGTGCATTCATTTGTGTGTGTGTGTGTGTGGCTCTTCCTCATCTTTTCTCTATTTCCACAGTGGGCTTTCTTCTACCTTTAGATCTTTCCAAGGTTCTTTGTCAAGTGCTCATTGTATTTTTTATTCAAGGTATCCTGGGCCTTTGTGGCTTAACTATTATTTGAAAACTTTGTGCCCTTGTCTGTTGTGCTATCTGGGTTTCTTAATTCACCCAAATTGGATTTCTGACAATCTTTGAACTTGAGCAAGTTCCTTAATGTTTTTAAATACAGAGATCAGGTCATATCACCAGGGCAGTTGTGTCTCATGGTCAACAGCAACAAAGACCGTTTATAGGAAGAAGAGAATCAGCACAGGTGTGAGGTTACTGTTCATGCCTTGGGCAGGATATAGACATTTTCAGACTGAAATCCATCCTCAACAAAGAAGCTAAGATGATGTTGGTGTTCCACGTTGTTGATGTTGAACTTGGTTTCAGTGTCACACCGCGGATGGCCAGCAGCTTGTTGTTTAGAAAGGTGGGATTAATAAACACTGCCCAGGAGTTGCACTTTCTGGTTTAATTAATGGAATGAGAACAAGTACTAGGTTTACACTCAACTTAAATGCATCAGACCACAGTGTTCCTGCATGCTCTGTTTCCGATCGTGTCTGTGTGGACGTGCGGGTTGGCTGGCGAGTGTGTGATCCTGGCATGGTCTCCCTTCCAGTCTGTGGTAGCCATAGCGTCCTGCTGCTTAGGTCTCCCTTCAAGAGGGGATCAGCCCCCCGGAGCGCAGGTAACTGGCCGCCTCCTGCTCTGAAAGTCTCCAAGGCAGAGGCCGATCAATGACCAGTCATAGCAGTGGTAGCAGGGCCCTCCTTTTCTGGATCTTTGCACCAGATTTCCCAGTTGGGATGGCCAACCCCTTCTCTGTGCTGCACTGCAGGCTGAGGCTCTTCTTATCCCATCTTCTTTTCACAGCTGTCAGATCTGCACGGCCGTCTGAAGGCTCTCCCTGCCGAATGGTGATCCCTCTCCCCTTTTCCTTTCACAGGTGTTAAACTCACTAAGTCTCCTGCACGTCTAACTCCATCTCAGCATCTGCTTCTTGGAGAAATGAACTGACACAAGGACCCAACCCCCCGTTAACCTGGCCAACCCCTCTGCCTCCCCTGCCCATCTTGCCTGGCATGAGCTCAGCCATGCTCTCTTTTATGTTACTTGATGGAAAATCCAAATGCCACACAGTCATAAAATGCATTCCAAGCTAAACAGAAACAGAATTCGGGGTCATCTCCAGTCTGGGATTATACACACAACTACTCTCACTCATTAATATGGAAAATCGATCTCATTACAGTTTGATCAAATTGGATAGTTCCCAGGAAAAGAGCTTGTACTTAAACCACAGGATCACTAGGTGACGCTGCTGCCCCACATAAAGGCTTGGCCAGAGCCATTCTGGGCTGGGGGTCCTGCTGTTTCCTTGGTCAGATAGGGCCTACAGGTCTGTAATCTACCCCAGAATCTGAAAAGGTAATTTCTGGATCCATCAGTCCAGGCTCTAGAAGACCATGTCAAATCTCTCTCTCTCTCTCTCTCTCTCAGAGCTTGCAGAAATGTGTGTGTGTGTGTGTGTGTGTGTGTGTGTGTGTGTGTGTGTAAAGAAGTTCTTCTCTGGACTCCTGAATTGATTAAAAAACTAACCATGTCTGCTGTAATTTCTCCAAGTGTCCCTCAGGCCACCTTACATGACCACCTACCCTTTTGGATCAAAAGAACAACATGGGAGAACTATCAATTTGAGTGGTATCGACACCAAAGTCTTTATCTAGAGCCTCTCAACACAGTTGCACGTCCAGGCATCACTCACTTGTATCAGGAGTGTAGAGAGTCACGGAGTGTAGCGTGCAAGGGCTACTTCTACGCTTGGTATCTTCTCTGCTGAACACAGAACATGCATCTCCCAGGTCAGGTTTCTGGCTTTAGCGTTGCCATCTTTTATGCTGCCTCGCCTACATTCTTACATGTGCAGTCAGCAATCTGTAAACATAACACCTGTCCTGTAAATCCTCATAGACAAAGCTGCTGAGTGGCACTAGAAATTTAACCCTAGAATTCAAACTTCATTCTCAAACAGTCCTATCTGGTATACATGCACAATACTCCTTTTTTAGAGCTTCTGGGTTGGCACATTGGTTAATCTGAGTTTTAAGAAGTTATTTTCTTATACATGGAATGAGTATTTTGTTGCATAGAAAATACTTTTGTATCAACAGGACTGAATTCATTCACGCTTCTACTGGGGACTCTCCAGAACCACAACCATCCATCTATTCTTTACATTTCTTTAACACTGCCCAATCTTTTTCGTCACATTTTACGCCAATAATGGTTAGGAATTTCCCAGAAGACTTCTGGCCCACTGCCTTATATATAGACATCAGGAGTATGTCACTAGATAATTTTCGAAAGATAGCCCTCACATTGCCAATATGGTCACAATCCAAGTGCAGTGCTACTCAAATTTGCTTGATTGTAAGATACAGATTCCCAGGCCTCTCCCTGGCGATTCTGACTCAGTAAGTCTGAGGTACACTTGGGAATACGCATTTTAAACAAGCAGTCCAGTGACTCTTATGATCGAGTTAAGAAAACACAGGCCCTCTAAACAAAGTGGGTTCTAGCTAGGAACAAGGATATGATTCCAATCAGACACAGCAGAAGCCACAACACACACACACGCACACACACACAAGATACTGGAGATTTTAATAGCTAGGGAGAGAACCATCTGTGAGTTGTGGGATGCCCTCACCAGGTAATTGGGCACCTAGGGTCATCGCAGCCACCTGGAAGCTCCTGATAGAGAAAGCATTGGGGAATCTTTTATTAACATATTTAATGTGCTTGACTAAGGGGAAAAAGTAGAGGAGGACTTGTTAGCAACTCCTCCCTGGGTGTGCCTGGCTAAGAAACAATGTTTTCTTTCTCAGGAAAGGTTTAGTTAACCCTTGATTGTCTTTCTCTGGGGAGAAATCACTGGGCATGATCAAGCCTAAACAGAAGTCTTCCTGAAAGAGCTGGGGGTCCCTGGGGCCCTGCGGGCAGTGCCTGGGAGGTGTACACAGAGAGCCACATCGATCTTTATCATGGAACACGGTATGGCTTCTATGAGAGAGCAGTGTGCCCTGTTATGTCCCCGGCTGCCCTCCTCCTCTCCTGGGTCAGCTTGAGAACACCTGGGGACCCCAGAATATTGACCCACCCAATGGGGGATCCTGCCTCCCCTTCCTCATGGCGGAGGAATGAGTGCGGCTCTTTCCCAGCTGAGGGTTGACTAAGATAAAGAGATGCAGAACCTTAGTAGGAAGCTGAAATTGCAACCATGCATCTCAAAGAGCCAAGTGGAAACTCTGATCTGCAGGTTTTTCAGGCTACTTCTGTCACTCTGCACTCAGACCAACATTACACCTGCACACAAACCACAGTAGGTGAGATTTCAAGTCGGTCACCCCATGGGGAATTTTTTGTTTGGTGGCAACAAACAGCTAAGTGAAAATGCAACAATCTCTTCTCTTCTGTAGATAAATCACGCTGCATTGTGGTATCTTTTTGTTTTCTATCCGTGAAAGAGTCTGGGGGTGGCTTTTTTTTTTTTCTTTTTTGCTTTTTTCATAAATAAATATTTTAACTGGAAATTTCCAAGCATATGACAGGCCTAGAATGTGAACTTGAATGTACTGTAATAGAAATCATCAGTTGCCATGGCGACGTGTTCCAAGAGCAGATTGCAGGGAGTCACATGGGCAGAGAGTGCTCAGTAATACTAACACATCAGAGAGCGAGGCCACTTAACCTCAATCGCTTCCAGCTATTGTGCAGAATGCAATTGAATTTATTCCTAATTTCTGCCAGTGCTAAGGAACAAAATTTCCCTGCAGATTTTAATCTTACTCAGGCAGCCCCGGACAGTGCCCAGACACTGTTCAGCACCAATATTCAGTCCAGTTACTCGCCCACTTTACAGCTCTATTTTCTTATCCTTATTTTTAATAATAGCTTCCCTCCCCCTGCTGGGTCCTGCACATCCCCCTGCCTTGGGGAGAACTCCCCTCCTCCTTTCCGAATGGCTGCACGGTTTCTCTGACTCCATTCTGCTAAAACAAGGAACACAGCTTTCGTAATAATAGGGGTAAAAAAAATGACAGTGCTCCACTCTCAGCAATAGTTTTCTTTTTTCCCCACCCCAAACCTGTTCTGAAATACAATTCCTGCCAGCTTTGGGTTGTACCTTGGAATGCCACAACGAACAGCCCCAGCATAAGAAGGCAAACCAGTGGATCAGTGAATAATGGAATCAAAGTGTGTATTTTCAGTCCCTGTGACAGTCACCTGCAGCCTCCACACATGCACCCCCAGCCAGGAAAGCCACACAGATTAGCAGGAGGTACAGCCACCGATCACAGAGCACTCGTTTCGAGAGCTTATCCGCTCTTATGAAGGCTGATAAATCAGAGACTCATATGGACAGTCTCAAGTTAGCAGCGTCATCCATCTCCCCTGCCCCTTTTAAGTTATTTGTCTTATTCACTTCCAAATATATCAGAGATGCCAAATGAGCCTTTGTTTTCTGTACCTTTGCTCTTCCCAGGGTGAGTGGCTATCTTGTTGTAGGGGCTAAGGAGCCTGCTTCCAGGGCCTAGCCCTTGCTTTCCAACCCAGGGTCACCTCTCCCTGCGTTGAGGTGTTGTCAGCAGCCTGCCTGTGTTCCGAGGCAGGAGGCAGCATTCTGCAGGCTGACAGTCTTCGTGTGGCCCTAGCCCTCTGATGACCTTCCCTCTTTAGGAATGTCTCTTTTATTTAATTTATTTTTTTAAATAAATTTATTTTTTAAATTTATTTTATTTTTGGCTGCGTTGGGTCTTCGTTGCCGCGCACAGGCTTTCTCTGGTTGCGGCGAGTGGGGGCTACTCTTCGTTGCGGTGTCTGGGTTTCTCATTGCGGTGGCTTCTCTTGTTGCAGAGAAGCACTAAGCACGTGGGCTTTAGTAGTTGTGGCACACGGGCTTCAGTAGTTGTGGCATGTGGGTTCAGTAGTTGTGGCTTGAGGGCTCTAGAGCGCAGGCTCAGTAGTTGTAGCGTACAGGCTTAGTTGCTCAGCGGTACGTGGGATCTTCCTGGACCAGGGCTCGAACCCGTGTCCCCTGCGTTGGCAGGTGGATTCTTAACCACTGCGCCACCAGGGAAGCCTGGGAATGTCTCTTTTAAAAAGACAGAAAGCCTGCTTTAATAACCAAATGAAGACAAGGCAGAGCCCAGCTCTGAGAGAGTCCACATCAAAGGTCAAGCAACAGGAAACTTAAAAATATAGGGAGATTATTGGAAAGGTCTTTCGAGGGATAAAAAAGGTAGTTTCTGCAGTAGCTCCCTTTAGAGGGTAGGTCCCTCTAATAAGGGCAGAAATGTAGTCACAAATCACTTACTCAGCTCGTACGAAGCCATTGTTCTAACGCTGCGCTGGGATAGGAAACATGGAGAGAAACTGAGAAGAGAGACAATGGCAGTTTGGAATTAGGATGAGCTGCCGGTAGTCGTTGCTGACTCTACACAGAGGGTTTGGTGACGAGATGTATCCATGGAGGCTGCGAGAGAAAAGAAGCCAGAGAGGAAATGAAGAGAAGCATTGTAATGAATTTTTTTTTTTTGCGGTATGCGGGCCTCTCACTGCTGTGGCCTCTCCACTTGCAGAGCACAGGCTCCGGACACGCAGGCTCAGCGGCCATGGCTCACAGGCCCAGCTGCTCCGCGGCATGTGGGATCTTCCTGGACCGGGGCACGAACCTGTGTCCCCTGCATCGGCAGGCAGACTCTCAACCACTGCACCACCAGGGAAGCCCTGAGTTCATAATTTTATGCTGAACAATTACTCTTAGAACAAGGCATTTGGATTTAAATTTAAATTGGAGTTTGAGAGGTGTAAAAGTCAAAAGAAATATGTCCACATTTTCATTATAGATACTCCTCATTCCCAGCAGTTGTTAGAAAGATCTTCAGCACTTCCCACATTACATCTGGTTTTTAATTCAGTTAGAATCATGTATGCCTCCTCTGTATATCATAGTTAGAAACAAACAGCGATTTTCAGAGTAATTCTTCCTGACATGATAGTGAACACTTTTCCAGAATACAGAAGGAACTGGCTCTAAAACAAGGAATAATAAAGAATTCAACCAAAGCTGCCAATACCAATCCTTAACATTGCACTTGGTCTAGGGCTTGTCCTGCGTTTCCAGCTTATATTCAACTACAACATTTACCTTTCCCTCTGGGCCCATTTCCATCCCAGAAAAGGACTAATATTTATTAATTATCAACTATATGGATAAACACCCTTCTTTATATATATTATCTCAATTCATTAAAAAATACTTTCAAAGTTCATTATTTAGGTCAGCTATAACTTAGAAGACTAGATATACTGACAGACCACTAACTTTATAAGGTAGGTGCTGGCTAAGCGGCAAAGTACTCCGGTTATTTGGAGGGACTGAACACCCAAGGATGGGGTGCTCACGAAGGCTTTCACAGAGGCCGCTTCTTCCAGGAAGGTCTCCCAGATCGTTCTCCCCATTTCCCTTCACCAAAGTGAAGTTAACTGTCTCATCCTCAAATGTTCACATCACTTCATTTTACCTGTTGCCCTGTACTGGAGTTATTTATTCATGTCTTATCTCCCTATTAGAGAGAAGTTGCTTTAGAGAAGATTGTCTCTTTCACTTATCTCCCTATGGACACCCTGATTAGCATGGTGTGTTGTAAGTTGAATAGATACCCTTGAATGAATGAATGAATGAGTGAGTGAGTGAGTGAATGAACTGATTTGGGATTTGAGCTGGATCTTGAAGGACAGACAGGCAGGTTTAGACATTTTTTTAAGTAATAAATCTGTCACTATAAACCATTTTGGCTAGCATCCTTCTGGAGCCCTTACTGATGTTTTTCTCTAACTATGCATATTTCCTCCCCTAGGTCCCACCCTGACACTCATTAGAATTGTTCACTGGTAGCATGGTCTTTAGTGACATTGAGGCTTTATTGGAATAGGGAGTTGGCACTTTGTTGCAGCGATCCCATTACTTCCCCCTAGGAGGCTGTCGCTCCCCCAAAGTGCACCACCTCTGGTGTCAATCTCTCACTCCTGTGCTCTGCTCCTGACTGCTGGGAGCCCGTAGGCATGCTGCATGTCGCCTGCTCCTCCGGCTCTCCACAACTGCCTTCCTTTGTTTCCAAATCCTAAGCAAATTGCTCAGTTGACAATCAAAGCCTGCTAACATCAAACAGCTGCTATAGACAGGTGTGTTCTACAGTTACCTGCTGTTTGCTTTCCTCAGCAGGGATGATATGACAAACAAAACCAGGAGCTGGGTGCCAGCTTCCTGCTGGCGTTTTTCAGACTTGGAAATTCACCCTAAAAATAGCCTCCCTCAGTCTTCCTCAGTGTGTGCCTGGGTGGGATGCTGTACAGCCCCACTGGCTCCAGCAGTTCTTCGAAAAAGCTAGAAATCACAGTGCTGCATCCAAGGAAGGAGGCTGGATGGTTCTGGAACTCTTGATTTTTAAAGGACTCCCAGTCGCCTTAAAATATTTTCTGGATTTTTCTTTCCTCTTAATGTGATTATATGAGTGTTGTCTCCTGCTTGCTGCTTTTAGCAGTCTTCTCAAGGGTCTCAGTTTCTGACCTTTGAAAGTCGTTCTAACCAGCCTGGAGTATGACTGGCCATCCAGCCTCCCATCACTGGGGGGTATGAGGCTATGGCAAGTTGGAGGCAGAATGGATTCCCACTTCTTCCAACATTCCTTCCTGTGCTTTGGAGCCTGGAAAGCTAGCAACCATTATTTTCCACACTCTCTTTTATTTACCAGGTGCTTTTGCACCCAGGGTTTTGAATGTGCTCTAAGTTCTACCAGTTAGATGACCCTGCATGAAACATGGAAGGTGGCATGGGGTGGAGCCCATGCTTTCTGGGGCCACTGTTTCTCTGGCGGCACCACTGTGACTGTGTCCGGGTTTTTGATGGTGGCCACTTCCTCACTGTACTGCTTCCCAGCCACGGTGGCTTCCTGATCGCAAACCAGACAGCAGTTTCTTCCATTGTCTGGTGCTCAGAGTCACTCTTGAAACCTCCACCTAGTGTCTGTGTCTTTAAGCTTCTCTGGTAATTTTGTAATATGCTGCTTTAACTTGCTAGAGTGAATTCTCTTCTCTATGACTGACCCTCAATCAAAACAGAGGGCAAATGGAGTAGACATGCATCCCCCACTGCTTGGCAGGGTGCATGGAGGTAATCAGCCAGCCGGCAGGGGTCCCGCACAGAGCCTCAGGCTGGAGGCTGGGAGAGAGGAGGACCACGGTTCCACCAGGGAACAAGCTGTCTGCCTCTGGGCCTCTGCTCAGGCCCTTCCTCCAGATCAGGATAGTCTTTCTTCCACCTCCACGTCCCTCCTGCTTTGAGAGTCACTCCTTTTTTGAGCTGGAAGTCGTTCTTGCTCCTCTGAACTCCATGAACACTCAGCACACTTCTCCAACGAAACGATCACTTTCTACTAGTATTACCATTACTTATGTACAGTTCTTATCTCCTGAACCAAATTGTCAGTCCTTTAAGAGCAGGAGCAGAATCTGAATTGTTTGGGCAGATCCTGAGAGTCCCAACACCTGGGAGTACACTGTACGCATAGACACATGATAACATTCAGGACAGGAAGGCAAGAATGGAGGAGAGGACGTATGCGTAGTTATACTCCCTGGCTAGCATCTGATTTACGATGTTTTCGTCGTTTGTCTTCACATGGGTTTTGGGGCGTTTCATAGACGTCATGCCAGTTTAAATGATGGCATCAGAGCCGTAAGGCTGCCCAACCGCTTTCTGTGATGATGGAAGTGTTCTAGATCTGTACTGTCCAGTGCGACAGCCCCTAGCATAGGTGACTATTGAGCACTTGAAATGTGGCTAGTGTGGCTGAAGAACTGATTTAAAATTTTGCTTAATTTTAATTAAGTTTAAGGAGCCATAGTGGCTAGTGGCTGCCATATTAGAGAGTGCAACATCAGGGTACATACTATTCTGACTGGCACACGGGCCAGTCTGTATTCACTATTCATTCTGTCACCACAGGCCAGAACACTGTGGATGTCGTTCTGGTATTTATGGGCTGGGAGTTTGCCTTTCTGGCCAAGGACCAGGCCTTAAAGCTTAGGAGAAAGACAGAGTAGTGGAAGCTTCATCAGGAGACCTTACAAACAGGGGACCAGCTTTCAAATACTCTTTTGCATAATTTAAAAAAGTGATCTGACTCTTTAGAAGCAAATGATGCTTTCTACCTCTTGCCCCACTGAAGTGAAGGGCTGTGGAAGCGCAGAGGCAGAAAGTCACTAGAAGAACTGTTTGGCTATGTGCTGAGTGGATTTCCTCCCATGGATTGGCACTGAATGGATGACTCTTATTGGAAGGGATAATCACTTTCTCATCAAGACGTTTTTTCCCTTTCTGTGGCATCTTCTATAGCAACCACAAGGGTATGTCAAACTGCAGCTGGATGTCAAGGATGAAAATAACCTCCTGTGGGCATCCTGGATTGCTGTGGGTATACTGACCCCAACACATCCTAGTCTTGGCCACTTTGCTGGCTCTTGCTACATACATGAAAGGGTATGATGCAAGGACAGGACTGGGATCAATGATGCAGATGCAGAGCACAGTACATACGCTCAGTACACATATGTGGTCATCTGGCTACAGAGTGCCTTCCTTTCATGAAGTTCTAAGAATGTCCGTGCAGGGACCTTTCATTTATAGTGATCTCTTGCACAGAATTCTTAGAGATCGGGGTTTCAGATCCTAAGAGAAGACAGTTCTTGGATTAGACATTTCTTCAGTGAACTTGCCAGAGGAGGATGTAATCACCAACCACACTCACACTTGGTTTCACTCTGCTAAGTGCTCATGTTCTTACCTAAAAAATAGGGTTTTCTCTTTCTGAATTCTCTCACAGGTATTATTTCTTTTTCCTGCTGGGCACACAGAGTTACACACAGATACACTCGTACATCCATGGTCACAATTTAGGGGCACTAGGGGAATCATCGAAATACTGGCTTGATTCTGGCTGACCTGCAAACAATTTGGGGTGCACTGCTGGGAAGATAAGCACAGCTGCTTGGCCCAGGGAGGGATGTGAATCTGGAATTCTGAATGTAAAGCTCAAGGCCTTCCCCATCACGGCAAATGGCTTCACCAAAGGAGGTGTTGCGTACTCGGTGAGCTTTCTTCTCTCTTTCTCCCTGCTCACCCTGCTCCTGTCTCCTTACCCGCTGCCATGCACCCTCCCTTGCTGAGCACAGTCTTATAAGCCCAAATGCAATTCCACCCTCGAAAGCAGGAGCTTCTGTGTGGTTCGCCTGGAGGGAAGGGAGGATGGAGAGGATGGCAACCTCTCTACTTCTTTTCCTTCTTCAACCTCTTCCTCCTGTTTCTCTTATAACTCTAGTTTCTTCCTCATCTTAAATCTCCATCTCCCTCCAATTCTTCCCGACTGACTGACCACATTAGACAGTGTTGTCACCCAGGGCACATCTGACTTTAATCAGGAAGTTGATAATGTGCTGTGATGAGGGTCTCGCACATCTCCTCTTAGAGTAAACCTAAAGAATTAACGTTTTATTATGGAAAATATAAAATATATACAAATGTCAGAGAAGAGTATAATGAATCACCCACTTCAACAACGATCAAGGGTTTGCCAGTCTTGTTTTAACCATTCCCAATCCACTTTTTTTGCTTGAGTTTTTTTAATCTTTAAAATATTCATTTATTTATTTAATTGAAATATATTTGACGTAAAATATTGTGTTAGTTTTAGGTGAATTACGTAGTGATTCAACATTTACATACATTAGGAAATGACTGATCACCAAGATAAGTTTAGTAACCATCTGTTCCCATTCAAAGTTGTTACAATATTATTGACCATATTCCTTATGCTGTACATTACATCCTGGTCGCTTATTTATTTTATAATCAGAGGTTTATACCTCTTAATCCCCTTCACATATTTGCCGAACCCCCAAACACCCTCCCCTCTGGCAACCACCCGTTTGTTCTCTGTATCTGTAAGTTTGTTTTTGTTTTGTTTTGATTTTTAGATTCCACATATAAGTGAGATCATACAGTATTTGTCTTTCTCTGTCTGATTTATTTCACTTAGATGACACCCTCTAGGTCGATCCATGTTGTCGTAAATGGCAAGATTTCATTTTTTAAAATGGCTGAGCAATATTCCATTGAATGTATGTACCACATCTTCTTTATCCATTCATCAATCAATGGATACTTAGGTTGATCCCATATCTTGGCTCTTGTAAATAATGCTGCAAGGAACATTAGTGCGCATATATCTTTTTGCATTAGCGTTTTGATTTCTTTCAGTAAGTACCCGGAAGCGAAGTTGCTGGATCATATGGTAGTCCTAACTTTAATTTTGTGAGATACCTCCATACTGTTTTCCACAGTGGCTGCACCAATTTACAATCC
Organism: Aethalodelphis obliquidens; assembly: GCF_003676395.1. NCBI lineage: Eukaryota > Metazoa > Chordata > Mammalia > Artiodactyla > Delphinidae > Aethalodelphis > Aethalodelphis obliquidens. Next base: position 14,924,548 of record NW_020837964.1, read on the forward strand.
CACCAATAGCGCATGAGGGTTCCCTTTTCTCCACATCCTCGCCAACACTTGTTATTTGTTGTCTTTTTGATACTAGCCATTCTGACAGGTGTGAGGTGGTATCTCATTGTGGTTTTGATTTTCATTTACCTGATGATTAGTGATGTTGAACATCTTTTCACAAGCCTGTTGGCCAACTGTACGTCTTCTTTGGAAAAATGTCTATTCAGGTCTTCTGTCGATTTTTTAATCGGGTGTTTGTTTTTCTGATGTTGAGTTGTATGCATTCTTTGTGTACTTTGGGTATTAACCCCTTATCAGATGTATCATTTGCAAATATCTTCTGCCATTCAGTAGGCTGCCTCTCTGTTTGTCAATGGTTTCCTTTGCTGTGCAAAAACTTTTTAGTCTGATGTAGTCCCATTTGTTTGTTTTTGCTTTTGTTTCCCTTGCCTGAGGAGACAGATCCAAAAAATATTGCTAAGACCGAGTCAAAGAGTACACCGCCTATGTTTTCTTCTAGGAGTTTTATGATTTCAGGTCTTATGTTTAAGTCTTTGATCCATTTTGATTTTATTTTTGTATACGTTTGAGAAAGTAGTCCAGTTTGATTCTTTTGCATGTAGCTGTTCCCTTTTCCCAACACTATTTATTGAAGAGACTCTTTTTTCCTCATTGTATATTCTTGCCCCCTTTGTCACAGATTAATTGACCATATAAGCATGGATTTATTTCTGGGCTCTCTATTCTGTTGCATTGATCTATGTGTCTGTTTTTGTTTGAAGTTTTTTAAAAAGCAAATTTAAGTCTTCAGATTATTTCTCCTATAAATATTTTAGTAATTATCCCTAACAAATAAGAACTTAAAAAGTATCATTGTCATGTCTAACAAAATCCACGAAAATTTCTTAATGTCACCAATATTTAAATATCAGGTACACCATTTTTTTTTTTTTTGCGATACACGGGCCTCTCACTGTTGTAGCCTCTCCCGTTGCGGAGCACAGGCTCCGGACGCGCAGGCTCAGCAGCCATGGCTCATGGGCCCAGCTGCTGCGTGGCACGTGGGATCTTCCTGGACCGGGGCACGAATCCATGTCCCCTGCATTGGCAAGCGTACTCTAACCACTGCGCCACCAGGGAAGCCCAGGTACACCATTTTTTGTTTAAATACGAATTGGTACCTATCACCTTTTGAGAGGGCAATTTGGCAGTATATTTCAAGATTTAAAATGCCTATACCCTCTGACTCTGCGTTTCACGTGTAAAAATTTCTCTTAGGATGTACTACATCAACTAAACTATGCAAAGACAGCATTGTTTATGAGAGCAATAAATGAGAAAAAACCTAAATGGGCTGTTTGGCCATTTATACCAAATTCATGTAAGGATTTAAAAGAAGGTGGTAGCTCTATGTGTTTTGATATGAAACTAAGACATATTATTGTGTAAAAAAGAATAGCAGGAAGGATATATAAGAAACTTCTGGGAAAGATGGGAGGGAGAGGGCAACAATAAGACAGGAGGGGAAACTTTCCTCTTCACCTGGTACCTTCCTGTGCATTTTGAATTATTTTTTATCGTGAAGATGTATTACTTTTATAGTTTAAAAAAGTGTATTCTCATCAGGACAAGTTTGGGGAACTCTGTTTTTATGTTTCTGTAGTTTCTCATGTAAATATTATGGTAGCAGTTATCAGTGTGCTTTCATATCCTGTTCTCCTCTCCTTCCTAGTCACTCAGGAAGATGACATTCTTCTGCCCATCTGCAGTTAGGTAGGGCCATGTGACGAGTTCTAGCCACTAAAGTATTTGTGAATGTGACATGTGTCACTTCCAGGCTAAGGTGTTTAAGGGCCCATGTGCCGCCTCTGTGTTTTCTCCTTTCCTGCTGTGGTCACTCTGGAAGCCTCCTGTTGAGATGGCAATGCCCCAAATTGAGGGAGCCAGATCCCTAAGGCACTGCACAGAGGACCCCCAACGTTCAGACTTCGCATAAAAAGGAAAAAAGCTTTTGTTGTATTAAGCCACTAGATTTCAGGGTTTGTTACTTCAGCTTAGTTGATCTTATACTGACTAAATTGGTAATGACAGTACAACCACTGGAGGCACATAAGAAACAGGCTTCCCCAGACTGCACTGCATGCCCTTGTAACACTGTGTGGAATGATTATAAACCTCTCCCATTTGCTAACGTTGTGATAATCATGCATTTGAGCTGCAAAAAAAAGGTAAGTACAATTCTCTGAGCGTCCTTGGCATGGGAACAATTAAGCAGGAGCCATGGTCAGTCCTGCCTATCACGCTCAACGCCCCATGGCATAACATATGCAGGAAAACTTTAGAAGTATCAGGTGCTCTGAGGGCCTCAGTCTCTTCTTTTTCACTGCTTAGGAAGGTGGAAACTCCAATTACAACAACCAGAGAGCCGGAAAAGATATCTCACTGCTTTGCCTCTGTTTGAATCAACTAAAAATAAGTAAATGTCCTGACTGGATAACAACTTATTGGAAGATGGGGTGGAGGGGTCTGAGGAAGTGAGCGAGAGTGACTTGGAGGGTACGGCAGACACAGGACAAAACCAGAGAGGCACAAGAAAAAAGCACAGCTAGATCTGAGCTGAAATTCTAGCTGTGTACCCTTAGGCACATTACTGAGTCTCTTGAGAGCCTCAGTTTCATTGTATGGGTGGTTGAGTGGTTGAAATGAAATAACGTATGTAACAGTCCTTATGGAGTGTCTGAGAAACAGACAGAATCAGAGGCAGCTCCAGGTAGGGGGCCTCTATGACCTGTACATATTTACAACTTTTGAGGGTGAGCCAAGATGGGGGGCATCAGGATGCCCACTCATTCATGGCTGTGATATCAGCATTGCAGGAGGGCAGCTGCATGGGGTAATTTCAGTACATTGGTAGCTCACCATCAGCAACAACAATGTGATGAATGCTAAAGCTCAGCCTTTATTGTGAGCATTTATACTGGTCTAACCACTTTCTGTAAAGCCTTACAACAGTCCTGAGTGTGACTATTGCTATTTCTATCTTGTAGATGATGAAACTGAGGTCCCAAGAGGTTAAGGGATTTGCCGAAGTCCACACAGCCTGTAGGTGGTAGAGCTGGGATTCAAACCCAGGGAGTTTGGTTTGAGAGTCACTGCTCTCAGCTCACTCAGCTGAGCACGGCAATGATGACTGTAGCTAATAGTAGCAACTGAAAGCAGGCTAGGAAATATTTATCTCCCTAAAAGTTTTATAGTGAACTTCCTGTGAATCATATTTTCACCCAGATTGTATGTAATCTCAAAGTTAAAAAAAATGCAGGTAGGAAGGGGATTTTGAATCAGAAAATAAGTCATTTACATTCTGTATTTTTCAGTGTTGGAAGGAGTACAGGGTGTGTCGGGTGGGCAGTCCTATGCAACGTGGCTCCAATACCTGGAGTTCTGTCTTGTTTGAGAGCCACACTGGAAGGGTGGGTCAGATGGTGGTGAGGCTTAGAGGCTCAGGAAGGAAGTCTGGGCTTTTCCTTAAGTCACTGGAGGTCACTGAGGAGGGGACAGATGTGATGAAATAGTGTTCTGCTACAGTCCATCCGGCAGTGGTGTGCAGGGTGAAGGAGAAGCAAGAGAGACTGAGGCGGGGAGGCCAACAGGAAGGCTATTGCATGTGGGGATGAGGGCTGGGCTAGGGTTGAAGCGGAGAGAATGAAAAGAAGGCGTGTCTGGAGATGAAAGGAAAAACCAATAAGACTTGGTGATTACTGGAACCTGGGGTGGGGGAAACAGACACAGAGGTGTTCACCCACAGTAAGAATTAAGAGGAGAAAGAGATGATTTTAAGGGAAAGAAGATTCAGACACTGAATTTTAGATGAGATGGGAGTATTGAGGAGCAACGGCTAATAGGTGGTAGGAGATACTGTGATGAAAGGTAGAGGGCAACTCAGGGTTATGATTTAATAGAGAAATGGGAATTGCAGTGGTGAGAATTGGGGAAGGTTATGAGAGGAGGACTGAGAACCAAGAGACAGGGAGAGGAAGGAGGACCTCCAAGGGGTGGGCAGAACAGTGAGTGTCAGCATCTACAAGGGTGAGGGTGGAGACGAGTCCACAGAACCAGACAGGGAGAGCACTGGTGACATTTGAAAGTATAGCTTCAAAGCTGCTGTGTTAGGCTTCTCCAGAGGAGCAGAACCAAAAGTGTGTGTGTGTGTGTGTGTGTGTGTGTGTGTGTGTGTGTGTTTGTGTGTGTGCATGTGTGTATTAAAGAGATTTATTACAAGGAATTAGAGGCCAAGAAGTCCCAAGACCTGCAGTCGGCAAGCTGGAGACCGAGAAAAGCTGATGTGTAAGTCCAAGCCCAAAGACCTGAGAATCAGGAGAGCTGATGCTATAAGTTCCAATTTGAAAGCCAGCAGGCTCCAGACCCACGAAGAGCAGCTGTTTCTGTATGAGTCTGAAGGCTGGAAAAGACCAATGTCCCTGCTCAGGCAGGAGGAGTTCCCTCTTGCTCAGACGTTTTGTTTATTCAGGCCTTCAGTTGATTGGATGAGCCCCACCCACATTGGGGAGGGCCATCTGCTTTACTCAGTGTATGGATTCAAATGTTAATCTCATCTAGAAACACCCTCACATGCCTAGGATGACCAAATGTCTGGGCACTCCATGGCCCAGTCAAGCTGACATGTAAAATTAACCATCACAAGTGCCATGAAGTCAGCTTTTTGGGAGCTAAATAACGAATGTGTGAGGAGGAAAGGAGGCAGGAAGACATAATCACCCACTTGAGAATGCTGGCAGCCAAACAAAGGAGAAAAATCACATACTAACCTGAAGGGGCAGCAGGGTCAACCAAGATTTATTTACATGATGGAGGAGACTTTTTAACTTGACTCTTCTTTGGTAATTCACACAGACATTCATTGCCCCCAGTCACCACCCCACCCCCACTGCCCTGGAAGGTTATTAAATTGAATACACAATTTTCTATTCTAAGTATACTTGACCAAAGGTCAATTTAAGTTAGTTTGCTTTTTTGGCAGGCAACTATTGGCAGAAGCAGGTGGCTCAGCAATGATCTGGGGCAGAGGAAGAATTCAGCCCATGATCTAAAATGTGTTGTGGATAAAGGTGCACACTGCATACCGAAAGAATCAAAGTTAATTTTTCCATGATATTTGTGGATTTTCATCATTGATGCAAAATGGATCTGTTTCTTAACAGCATGACGACTGCCGTAGCATTTACTTAAATACGGGGAAATACACATTTCAAGCATTAGTGTCAGATGGGTCAGAGGGAGCAAAGGAATCTGCAGTTTTGTCAGCTGGACCACGTGGTGAGCTGACAGTGGCACAGTGACATTTCCTTACACCTGTCCCCATCTAATCAATGATCTAGCAAGAGAGAGAGAGAGCAATTCTTAAAAGGAAGGAATTCAGACTCTGCAATACCTTAGATATAAGTAGTGACAAAATCCTTTTTGAACTTTTCTAGGTGATTTTGTAGAATCCTAGTTCCATGTTTCTCCTGTGCTGCCCCCCTTCCCCACCTCTGCTCTTAAATAGATCCCACATAGCCAGCTGGGCCTGGGCACTCAGCCCTGCTGAGCCTTCTTCCTGGAAACTGAATTTCTCTCCTCTCATCACTTACACTCTTAAAAAAGACCACGGAAATGCTTCTCAGATAGCACTTGCACCCAGAAAGTCATGTGCACAGTGTACCTGGCCAACATGCCCTTTAACTGTCATTTCTCTCTGACTCCACTATTTCTTTACTTTATTTAACAGAGGGTCCTCTCTGGTTGAGACCTACTCGTTGGTTTACACTGATAACTCACACATCACTCTATATTATTATCATATTACACATAGGTACTCAATCAATGCTCTTGTTAGATTATTTGCGTATAATTAATTGTTTTTTTAAAATTTATTTTTGGCTGCATTGGGTCTTCATTGCTGCGCGGGCTTTCTCTTGTTGCAGAGCGGTGGGGGGGATGCCCTTCGTTGCGGTGCCCGGGCTTGTCATTGTGGTGGCTTCTCTTGTCGTGGAGCATGGGCTCTAGGTGCGCGGGCTTCAGTAGTTGTTGTGCGCGGGCTCAGTAGTTGTGGCGCAAGGGTTTAGTTGCTCCACGGCATGTAGGATCTTCCCGGACCAGGGCTCGAACCCGTGTCCCCTGCATTGGCAGATGGATTCTTAACCATCTATGCTACCAGGGTAGTCCTAATTAATTGTTATAGTGTAAAATATAATTGAAGAAAAGAGATTATAGTTAACGATACTGTATAATATACTTCAAAGTTGCTAAGAAACAAGATCTTAAATGTTCTTACCACAAAAAAGAAATGATAATTATGAGGGACTTCCCTGGTGATCCAGTGGTTAAGACTCCATGCTCCCAATGCAGGGGGCCTGGGTTTGATCCCTGGTCAGGGAACTAGATCCCACATGCCACAACTAAGAGCCTGCATGCTGCAACTAAAAAGATCCCACATGCTGCAACTAAGATCCCACGTGCCTCAACTAAGACCGGGTGCAGCCAAATAATAAATAAATATTTAAAAAAAAGAAATGATAATTATGAGACATGATGGAGGTGTTAGCTAATGCTATGGTGGTAATCATATTGCAATACATAAATGTATCAAATCACTACATTGTATATCTTAAACTTACAGAATGTTACATATCAAGTATATCTCAATAAAAAATACATACAGTTGGCTCCCTGGGTTCTGCATCCTCAGATTCAACCAACTGCATTTCAAAAATTCCAAAAAGTAACTATGTACATAGCATTTACATTGTATTTACAACTATTTTCATAGCATTTATATTGTATTAGGTATTATAGGTAATCTGGAGATGATTTAAAATATAGGGGAGGATGTGCATATGTTATATGCAAATACTACCTTATTTTATCAGGGACTTGAGCGTGGTGGATTTTGGTACCTGCAGGGGGTCCTGGAATCAGCCCCTTGCAAATACAAAGGGATGAAAGAAGAAATATCACTATATATTATACATATGATAATAATATCTAGTGATATCTCTTTTTTAATTATATTTTTTTTACACTATAATAATTATACTCAAATAACATAAGAGCATTTATTGAGCACGTATGTGCTCAGTATTAGGTTAAGGCCTATGGGATAACAAATAGAAGACATAATAATGGTCTACAGTTGACTACACACAAACTGGGAAAACAAGCTCCATACACAAGAAGCAACAGTTAACTGTCCTGGCTGGGTTGGCCAGGGAGGCACATGCAGGAGACTGGGAAGCAGGAGGGGATTTCTTCCCTGCTTCAGCCTCTCTGGGAACATCACATCCTTCTGTGACTACAGTTTCTGCTGGGCTATTCTCCTAGTTCTCACTGACTCTGTCCCTTCCTTATTCCTTCTACCGTAGGGGTAGTAACAGCTTCCCGTTATTGCTAGTCTCTGGGCGACCCACCTTTCCTTGACTGTTCTTTTAATCCCGTCCCCTCCTCTCTCAGTAGTCCCTTCCTTAAATTCTCTTCATCTGTACCATTGTGGGGGGTGTGTGTGTGAATTCTGTTTCCTGCTGAGACACTTGACTGATGCAATGAAACTTAAGAAGTGGCAGGTAAGGGGTTGCTTTGCACATTAGAGATTCTAATGTGTCAACCAGAACAAATACTTGTTTCATGGAGGAGAAGGGGGTTAGCCTTCCCCAGTAGGAGAGGAGGAGGAGCTTTGAAAGCAGACAGTCTATTTACAGAGAGGAAAAAGCAAGGGTTTGATGTGAACAAGTTGGCGTTTGGGTATACATGAGTCTGATTTGTACAGCTAATTTTTAGACTTTAAAAAGTTAGATGAATCCTTCCTGGAAGCTTGTGCTTCCTAAAATGTCACTCGTTTGAAAAGAGAGCTACATCAAAGCCCCAGGCACCAGAATTTCTGAGAACCCAAACTTCACAGCCCTGCTGGGGGACACTGCAGATCCTCAGTTAGGAGGGGGAGTGGAGATGAGTAAGGAACTTCCTGCTGTAATTAGTCCTGGCATAATATTCTTTTTCAAGGTTTGTTAATTGAAATTAAACAGCTGCCACATTTGGACAGGGACAAAAAAAGAATCAATTTTTCAGCCTTCTCTGATTTAACAATGACTGACAGGCTGTGAGGAAACCAGAGGCAATTTCATTCCCATGGCTACTGAGTCTCCCAGTGGTTGACCCAAAGCAAAACAAAGTGTTGAGGAGGTGAAGTGTTTTCTACTACAGCAGGAGCAATGCTCCCCAGGAGTCCACAGGCCAAAGGACACATTAAGTTAGTCTCGTGGCCACTTGTCACTAAAGTGATCCAGCAGCCAACTCTTCCCAGTTCCCCAAATCACCAAAATACCTACTACCATATGCTGGAGGAAGCTAGAAACAATCAAAGAAGAAAGAAAAATGCCTGCCAAGTGAATCCTGTGCTAGCGAAGTCCTTTTCCAGATAGGGAGTGGTAATAAGGGGTGGTTTTATCACCCTAGGGGGCGGTTATTAGTTAAAAGATGTCGAAGGAAAAATAAGTTTTGCAACGCACTTAAGGGTGTACTAGGTGCTTTCAGAGAAGTTGTCAATTCAATTCCCACAGTAACATGGTAACTCAGGTCTTATGAAACAAACTAGCCTTGGAGCTAGAGGGCTTAAGTTTGTGTGTGGCTTCACCAGAAACGTCTCGTGTGATTTTAGGTCTCTGTGCCTCAGTTTCCTTACAAATAAAATGAAAATAATGCCTCATCCTCATAGGTGAGAGATAATCAACTCAAGCACATTGACTTCTTTGGATGAAAAGTTCAGTCTATGTCATGAAATAACAATTATTAACGTGAATATAAACAATGAAATCATGTGGGCTAAAAGCCAAAGAGAATGCATAGGTGAATACTCAAATGGCAAAAACATCAACTGTAGGAACAAGGGGCAACTGAAATTTGAAAGCTTTTTTAAAAGCTTTCTCCAAGTATATTTCTTTAGTGTGTGGGGGTGTTTGGTTAAATCACAATTATAAATTCTCTTTAAAAATGGCGTAAGAAATTAAAATCATTCAGATCTCTGCTCAAGTGCCACATAATCAGAGAGGATTTCCCTGATTACCCTACAGAAGAGCACGCTAGTCACTCATCTTCCTTAACCCTGCTTCATTTTAAATACTTGGTTTCTTATCTTTCTTAACGGGAATATATGCTCCAGGAGGGAAGAGACTGTGTCTGTTTTGTTTGCTGTTAACTCCTCCATGCCTACCACAGTTCCCGGTACATACTAGATACTCAATCGGTGTTCACTGAAATAATTTAATGATGATACAATATAAAGCTCAGTGTTAAATATGCTTGCTTTTTTTTTGTAGTAAAGCATATAACATAAAATTTACCATCTTAACTGTTTTTAAGTGTACAGTTCAGTGGCATTAAATAAATTCATAATGTTGGGCTACCATCACCACCATCCATCTCCAGAGCTCTTTTCATCTTGTAAAACTGAAACTCTACACCCTTAAACAATAACTCCTCATTCCCCCTGTCCCCAGCCCCTGGCAACCACCATTCTCCTTTCTGTCTCTGAGATTTTGACTACTCTAAGTACCTCATCTAAGTGGGATCATACAGTATTTATCTTTTTGTGACTGGCGTATTTCACTTAGCATAATGTTCTCAAGGTTCATCCATGCTGTAGCATATGTCAGAATTTTCTTCCTTTTAGAGGCTGAAGTGTTAAATATCTTGATTCTCACAAAAGTTTTTGTATAGAGGGTACCATGAGATATCTAAATACTCCATCCAATCTTCTAAAAAATGTGCTTTATGAAAATGGTAGCAATATTGAAAGTATATCTCACTGCAAAGCAAACTCAGCAAAGAAATATTCACTTCCTCTCATACTAAGGGTGGTATCAGAAGTTCATGTGAATATCAACTTATGTGGCTGGAGTGGACTAAAGAAGATTCGAGTAGAAAGTAGAATAGTTAGGGCACAGTTAGCTGTTCCTGCTCAGGATAGTCTTACTGGTAAGCAAAACATATTCTACACTGTATCACTCAATGGTGAAGGCTTTGCCTGTCAGTGAGGAACCACTTTTACCTAGTAAATATCCTCACTTAGATCATTCACTCTAAATAGTACTCAGCTTTCCAGATCTCCGTAAATGGCATTCCATTCATCCAAGGTGATCTTAAATCCTAAAACAAGACATATAGGACTCCTGATTAAATATGGTGGATTAACTACGTGTGTTTATCTCTGTTTACATCTGAGACCTTATTAAAATGATTGTACAGAAGTTTTAAAAAGATACAAACTCACTGTAATAGAACTATCATACGACCCAGCAATTGCACTGCTGGGCATATACCCTGAGAAAACCATAATTCAAAAAGAGACAAGTACAACAATGTTCATTGCAGCTCTATTTACAATAGCCAGGACATGGAAGCAACCTAAATGTCCATCATCGGATGAATGGATAAAGAAGATGTGGCACATATATACAATGGAATATTACTCAGCCACGAAAAGAAATGAAATTCAGTTATTTGTAGTGAGGTGGATGGACCTAGAGTCTGTCATACAGAGTGAAGTAAGTCAGAAAGAGAAAAACAAATACCGTATGCTAACACATATACATGGAATCTAAAAAAAAAAAAAGTTCTGAAGAACCTAGGGGCAGGACAGGAATAAAGACGCAGATGTAGAGAATGGACTTGAGGACAAGGGGAGGGGGAAGGGTAAGCTGGGACGAAGTGAGAGAGTGGCATGGACTTATATATACTACCAAATGTAAAATAGATAGCTAGTGGGAAGCAGCCGCATAGCACAGGAAGATCAGCTCGGTGCTTTGTGACCACCTAGAGGGGTGGGATAGGGAGGGTGGGAGGGAGACGCAAGAGGGAGGAGATATGGGGATATATGTAAATTACAGCTGATTCATTTTGTTATACAGCAGAAACTAACACAACATTGTAAAGCAACTATACTCCAATAAAGATGTTAAAAAATAAAATAAAATACAATAAAATGAAAAAAAAAGATACAAACCCACTATAGAAAAAGAGTGAAAGGGGTGACTGAACAGATATGAAAGCTCAATGATTTTTGGAAGTTAGAAAGCAGATGACTAAATGAGATGGCTCATTTAGCAAATAATGGAAGCCGCAGCTTAATTTAGAGGGTGATATGGATAAAGGGCTTGGGATTTAGGCACTGGTACTGGACAAAATCAGTGACCAGAACAGCTGACCTTCCTCCCACCTCCTAACCTCAATGCACAGAACAGCAGCAGCAACATATCGGCCCTCCAGGCAGGAGGTCAGAAGTTTGCTCTCTGGATAAACTAGAGGTCCCTAGGACTAGACGTCCCCACACTAGCATTCTGTACCTGGCAACCCTAAAGTAAAGCCCATTAGTTGGCATGCCTTATTCCTACCCCCAAATAAAGCCTCCCCCCATTTAGAATCTCACATTTAAATAGGAGTGACAGGCAAGGATGTTTGAGGAAAACCCCAAACCTGAAAGGAAGAAACAAAAATAGATAAACAGAAAGAATGAACATGGAGGAAATAGATATAATGTACAGAACAAAACAAACAAAAGAAACAACCTCTAGTTCATATCCTTAGAGAGATTTGAGAAGCTGTCATACAAAAGAACATTTGGAGAATAAGAAACAGTTCTTAGAATTTAAAAATAGGATTTCTGAATTAAAAAATGTGGTAGAAGAGTTGGAATGTGACACCAAGAAAATCTCCCAGAAATTATAGCAAGAAGTAATAAAAAATATGAGAGAACAGATAAGAGACATAGGATATTTATATCTACATGAGGTTGGCAATTAATGGCCCATAGACCAAATATAGCCCATGGCCTGTTTTTATATGTCCCTTAAGCTAAGAATGCTTTTTACATTTGCAAAAGGTTGTACATTAAACAAAAAGAAAAATATGTGTCAGAGGCCATATATAGCTCCCAGAGCCTATAATACTTACTATCTGACCCTTTTCAAAAAACATTTGCTGACCCATAATCTAGAAGTCCCAACATCCAACTAATAGGAATTCTAGAGAGAAAAGAAATAAAATGGAAAGAGGAACTCATCAAATAAATTATACAAAACAATTCCTCAAACTTAAAGACATGAATCTCAGGCTGAAAAGGTGCACAGAGTATCCAGACCAAGAAGTGAAGATTAGGCCTTTACCAAAGAATATCATTGTGAAATTTCAGAACATCTGGGTTAAAGAGAAGATCCTGAAAGTTTCCAGAGGGGATAGGAAAACAGGTCACCTACAGAGGCATGAGAGAGCAGATTTCTTAATGCTAGATGCTAGAAGAAAATGGAGCAAGGCGGCTCTAGAGGAAGGGTGTAGAAAACAGACTGTTTGTAATGTGTGTTGATTTTCACTGGTTGCTTTTGCTGAGCTGTTATTATAAGAAGGAGATGAACTCAGGAGAGAATTGGCAGGTCTATAAACAGAAACTAATGGGAATAAAAAAAAAGTCCAGACATTTGCATAGTCAAAGGGTTGAAAAAGCTCACTCCTTCCAGACCCCAAACAGTAGAGGATACGTGACAGAGGCCTGGTGAAACCTCTCAGGTGAACTACGACCCAGATTGTGGCAAAGACCAGACTGAAGGTATGGCATTCTCATTGATGGTTCCAGATGGTCTCAAGCCAGTGCCTTTGAATTGATGGAGACTGGCTTGAGGGCACTGAAGCAGAGATATGAGGCAGGGTTGAAAATCATATCTAGGAAATTATTGGCTGGTGAGACTGAATGGGAAGCAAATAAACCAGAAGCCTATACTAGTTTTTCAGAGAACTGTACTGCTAAAGAAACCACGAGTCTGGATTAAAGAAGCTGTTAACTGCTTGAGACATAAAACACCATTAGGCTCCCTAGCATAAGCAGAAAGCAGGCCATAGACTGTTAAATATATACAGCTTCCCAATACCCATTTCAGATGTGATCCATAGATGAAGGGATTTCTTCCTAGAGAGCAGAACTGGGTCCTTGACAGGGTAGGAGTCCTTCACAATGCCGGCGCCATAGGACTCCAGCATTTGTTAGGAATGAGAGACTGCAGTGTACCTCCTTTTCATTCCTTTTCTGACCAGGAATTTTTAATTGCAATTCTTGCCCCTGCTTCACTACAGTATATAGGGTGGGGGTGGGATGGAGAGAAGATAACTCCTTCTTTTTGTTCATTGGTTGCCATGCTAAGAAGAGTTACATCTTACCTGATGGAGAAATCTGGACTTTGAGTCATCCCCCTCGGGGAGAGGTGACTGTGTTCTACATGTGGGGAGAAGAAAGAAACTGATACTTGGTGACCAGAAGGATAGACTGTGGGACAGACCTCTATGCTCATGAATATCCAGTTTTCTCTTTCATGGACACATAGCTACTCTAATTACTGTGCAATCCTTGCATCTAGGTGAAACCATGTAATTGAGTTCCGGCTAATAGACCACAAGTAGAAGCAGTGGTGTGCTGGTAACTGTTTAACAACAGGGTCCCCATAAAACAGTATATGCATATGTGCTTGAGTTTATTATAAATTTGCTGATAGAAAGGTTGTGAAGCACATTATTTACAGTTAACAATATAACCATTACATTAAAATATGCAGTATTCTTCACTGTAATTTCCATATAGCCAATTGATTCTCTCAGAATGCTTTTGTTGATTTTTACCAAACTCTTGTATTGTAGCCAACTTGTGGTTACAAATTTGATGAATGAGTACAGTTCCAACACGAATATTGGTTGATATTGTCTTTTACATTATTGAGTAAGTGAAATAATGAAGATGTATGTTAGAATTTACTTGTTTATTAGTACTGTCGGCAACTTCTTTGCTGAATCAGTTAATGGTTATCAAATACTAGAAGAATACTTCCTCAATGTTTTGTGCTATTTATAGTGTAATGGCTACAGATACAACATGATTTTAATTAATCTGTATTTTTAGATTTCTCTTTAGATTTCTTTTTCTATAACTTTTTTTTTTTTTTTCTTGCGGTACGTGGGCCTCTCACTGCTGTGGCCTCTCCCGTTGCAGAGCACAGGCTCCGGACCCGCAGGCTCAGCGGCCATGGCTCACATGCCGCTTCGCGGCATGTGGGATCTTCCTGGACCGGGGCACGAACCTGTATCCCCTGCATCGGCAGGCGGACTCTCAACCACTGCACCACCAGGGAAGCCCTTCTCTATAACTTGTAAAAGTCTCTAGGCAATCAACAAAACAATAAATCAAGCCCTGATTTATAGTGTTTTCCAATATCCATGGTGTAAATAGCCCCACCATCATCTAGTTTCAAACAACCAACATGATGTCATTGAACATGAAGTCAGGAAGAGAAGCACAGAAGCCACCATTCTATAATATTTCTCACTTACTGATACAAGAGACATAAATAATCTTAGGCCTAGGTAATAGAAAAATGTAGTAAAAGAGGTAGTTTGAATAATTATTACCTTTGTTTTTTATTTAATTTGTTTTTAAAAATTTAATTGTATGTTTATATAATTTAAGTTTTAATAATGTCTGCGTTTAACAACCAGCTTGAAAAATGCCTGGAAATTGAACCAGTGGCTGCTGCAAGCTGTAATGAGTTGGCTCCAGCGCACCCCTGAAATGAAGTATGACACTTACACATCTGACCTCTAAAATGTGCAGTGCAACCCTTCACATACCCTCCCTTCACTCACTGGCCAGCCCAGTGCAGAGGAGCCACTGAAGGACTCCAAGAATGCCCTAGGGACAGCAGAGCCTGGATCCCTGACTCACTAGGGAGATGCCCAGAAATGCCATCCTACTAAAAATATCTACCTTAAACTTTGTGCAAGCAAAAGATAAATGTTGGTTGTGTCAAGTCTCTGAAATTTGAGGTTGTCTGCTACAGCAAAACCTAACATGATTGATACATTTGGTGACAAAATTTTAAACATTAAAAATAAAATGAGAGGACTTCCTTGGTGGCACAGTGGTTAAGAATCTACCTGCCAATGCAGGGGACACGGGTTCGAGCCCTGGTCCGGGAAGATCCCACATGCTGTGGAGCAACTAAGCCTGTGCGTCACAACTACTGAGCCTATGCTCTAGAGCCCGCGAGCCACAACTACTGAAGCCCGCGTGCCTCAACGACTGAAGCCCATGCCCTTAGATCCTGTGCTCCACAACAAGAGAAGCCACCACAATGAGCAGACCGTGCACCCTAATGAAGGTGCACCCGGCTCGCTGCAACTAGAGAACGCCCACGCACAGCAACGAAGACCCAATGCAGCCAAAAATAAATAAGTAAATAAATTTATTAAAAAAATAAAAATAAAATAAAATAAATGAGGGATTCATTTAATTATAGTATTAAAAATAACTCTAAAATATAGTGGTCAATATTAGAAACAATAGTAATGTTATGTAACATAATCAATGCCAGCCATCTTCAACATCAAATCTTAACCTATTGCTATTACCCTTGCCTGTTCATCCTGGCTTTCATCCACTAGTGATCTCTGTTCTTTCCCTGTATAAATCCAGAACTAAAAGTATCTCAAAAACAATGCCTCTGATGTCAGAGCTTCACTTATTATTAATTTATTTGACAAGTGCTTAGGGTCAAAGACCAGAATCTTACAGTTGTAAGTAAATTGTTCCTATTGGTCAGAAAGCTTAAAAAAAATCCTTCAGCTTTAAGATAATGTTTGAGAGATTCTGTTTGAACTGTAAGACCATTAGATATTAAAGTCTGCATCTGGGTACAGAATCTTATCTGAACCCATTATCCCCTAAAGTTAGAACCTGTGGTCTTTTCTCAGGGAATATTCTGACAAAACACTAAGCACAAGGAATCAGCCGGAAAAGCACTCAAAAGATACTTTAACGGAAATTAAGAAATGTCCAGCAATAAGTCAATGGAGTCTACCAGAAAACAGAAATGCCCTGAGAAACTAATTTTTTTCCCAGGCTGAAGAGTTCTTAAAATTTTTAAACATGAACATCTAGCCCCAGGTTAAAGGGTTCTTTAAACTTTCAAATATAAACATCTAACTTAGAGTGTAAAACAGTCCAGAAAGTATAGTGGGTAACAGCTTTGAAGGAAACACATTTCTACAGATGCCTTATTCATTCACCAGACATTCACTAGGCATCTGCCATGTGCAAGGGATGCATAGGTGGAAGCCAAGGTGGTGAGTAAGCTTTCATGGAAGAGGTGGCACGGAATTGCTATGTGGGGAGTGGAAAAAGGGCATGCCAGGCTAAAGAAATGGCCTGAACAAAGTACATGACATATTTGAGAAGTGGGTAAAGAACTAGGGGTCAAATTGTGTGAAAGACCCTAATGACATAGACATTTCGGACTATATTTTATATACCAAGAGGGAATCTCTGTAGGGTTTTTGTTTGTGTTGGAAAAGGCAGCACATTAAAGGCTAAAATGCAGCGGGAAACTGGAGGCAGAAGACCATTGGGAGGTGAGAGACAGCACTAGTGTAGGTGAGAGACAGGGGTCTGAAACAGGACTGTGGGAAAGGAAGAGGAGAGACAGCCATGAACATGTGGGGAGTACATCCACAGGACTTGATGGTGGACTGAATGTGCATGTGTTGGGGGGCTGTGAGAGCAGGGCTACACTGCAGAAGACTTGCATGTCTGGAGCCTACGGGAACTGCTCAACGAGGCCACCTTTACTCAAGGTGGGAAAGGTAAGGTGAGGAGACATGCATTCAGTTTTGGAAAGCTGAGCTGGAGAGGCCATCGGGCAGATCCAGGTGGAAATAGGGCACTCAGAGATACATCCTCAACTTTCCATTTTGTGGATAAGGCAATTTAACAAACATTTCTTGAGTCTTTACTACATGCCATGAGAAAAACCTTGGCCACATTGGGGTTCATGGTCTAGTTAGTCCCCGAGTAAAAGCAGCCTTCAGTTTAACTGAAATATTATCCCAAGAGCGGACTTGGCGGAGAAATTAAAGAAATGCATTTAAATCTGCCAGAGGGCTTCCCTGGTGGTGCAGTGGTTGAGAATCTGCCTGCTAATGCAGGGGACACGGGTTTGAGCCCTGGTCTGGGAGGATCCCACATGCCGCGGAGCAACTAGGCCCGTGAGCCACAACTACTGAGCCTGCGCGTCTGGAGCCTGTGCTCTGCAACAAGAGAGGCCGCGATAGTGAGAGGCCCGCGCACCGCGATGAAGAGTGGGCCCCGCTTGCCGCCACTAGAGAAAGCCCTCGCACAGAAACAAAGACCCGACACAGCAAAAATAAATAAATAATAAACTCCTACCCCCAACACCTAAAAAAAAAAAAATCTGCCAGATAAGATTTTTTACAACTGTGATACTCTATACTATGGCAAGATTGAAGAAACAGACACACTGGTGTATTACTATTGGAAGTAAACTGGCATAACTCTTTGTAAAGTAATTTGGAAGTACATATTAAGAGTCTTAAAAAGGATTATAGTCTTTAAATCAGTAATTCCTCAGGGGTTCCAAAGGAGATAATCCCTAATGTAAAAAAGCTTTCTGTACAAAGATGTTCATCACAATAGTATGTGTGATAAGTTTGAGAATTAGCTTAGATGCCCAGTTGCAGTGGAATGGTTTGGTAAATTATGACAAACCTGCTAGATGGAATATTAAACAGTCATTAAAAACTATGCTTGAAAGAAGTTTGTTACTTATGTTATGTTAACTGGGAAAAAATGATATTCAGCATCATCACAATTGCATAAAATAAAACCAAAAGTCCATGAATAGGAAAAGAACAATGTCTAGAAGGAAACACCACAGTTTTAATAGCGGCTGTTTTTCGGCACTAGAATTTGGTTTTCCTTATTTGATCCATTCTGTCGTGTTTCCCAAATTTTCTATCATAAGCATTTAATGACCATTTAATCAGAAAAATAAGTTCTAACTAGAAAATACATAATAAAGACCAATGAGGACTTAGTGGAGACTGCTTTTGAAATTGAAAGGTAGGGACTTCCCTGGTGGCGTAGTGGTTAAGAATCCACCTGTCAATGCAGAGGACACGGGTTCGAGCCCTAGGAGATCCCACATGCCACGGAGCACCTAAGCCTGTGTGCCACATCTACTGAGCCTGCGAGCCACAATTACTGAGCCCACGTGCCACAACTACTGAAGTATGTGCGCCTAGAGCCCGTGCTCCGCAACAAGAGAAGCCACTGCAATGAGAAGCCTGCGCACCACAACGAAAAGTAGCCCCCCGCTCACTGCACCTAGAGAAAGCCCGCACGCAGCAACGAAGACCCAGCGCAGCCAAAAATAAATAAATAAATATCTTAATTTAAAAAAAAAAAAAGAAATTGAAAGGTAGTAGAGAGCGCTCAGAGATAGTACTCAAGCACTTTGCTCTGGGTCTTGCAGGATGCGGAGGTGGATCTGGTGCCCCAAGCTCTGCAGAGACATTTGGAAGACCATGTTCTCTGAACAAATGGCCAGATGCTAATAAGACACCCCTTGATTGGTTTCTTCTACTAGTATTTTCCCCTATGCACCTTCTGCTTTAGGAAAGGTTAGATCACTTCTGGACATCCTCACTAAGGGGCACTGACGGTTCTCCAGAACTCACAGGTTCCTGGGGATTGTGTCTTTTCTCCATTTCCTGCAGTGGCTCCTCAGACTCGGGCAGCCCAGAGCAGGTGGGGGAGGGGAGCAGGAAGCGGGAGATTGCTCTGAGACACACCATAAGCCCATAAAGTCTGAAAGGTTAAGCAAAGACTGAGGCATGAAGAGTGAAAATTCTCCGTTCAACGATAATCTCCCCCCTCCCTCTACTCCTCTTAAAATGGAAAGAAGGGGTTCAAGATGACATTAGGCACTTTAAAATATGCAAAATTAGGAGCTGGTGCAGACCTCATTAACACCCGCCTCCAACATCATTAAGATGTTTCCAAGAAAATTAATTGAGAGACTCATTAAAAATAAATTAAGAAAAATGTGTTGCAGAGCGCCTGCCCTCAGCTCATAAATCACAGCTCAGAGCTCCGGCCCGCTGCTCCGGCAATTAACTCCAACCTATTTGTTTTTATCCTGACTGCGAAAATTAGAAAGCAGACGTGGAGATTAGATTAGGGACGTCTGTCAAGCGGAACTTGAAGTGAATATTTTAGGATACAAAATGGAAACCAGGAAAACAAAGAAAGCAGAGATTTCATTCTGAGGAGCTTGTCTTTGAAAAGTGACAGGCAGATGAAGGGTGTTGGAGGGAGAGCGTGGGGAAGGAATACATACACTTGCTGGGAGGCAGGAAGGGCAGGGGAGAAAAAAGAACAGACGTTTGAACTATTCTGACCAGGAATAGCACAATGCATTTGCATTATAAATATAAACTGATCCATGTCTCGGTAAAGATGGCATTGAGACGTAAAATAGATGATCCTGATGATACTTGCATACATCATATTTTAATGTTTAGACATATGGCCATTTGGCCTAATCACTCAAAACAGTTATTGGTCTCCTGCAATATGTTATGTATCAGTGATGACTACATGCTCCGTTATATGATGTGAAATATGTCAATCCCTTCCGTGTATCTCTTATGCAATAGCACAACCAAAGATTACTGAGTAGCAGCTGGCACTCTGCTGACCTCATTCATGTATGTTATTTCATTTAACTTTCATATCTCCAAAGAAGAAAACCATTTTACAAGATGTAGAAACTGAGGCTTCAAGTTCTATGTGTGGGAGTTACTTGGTCAGGAAATGGCAGATTTGGGATTGTAACCCTGGTGTTTTAAATCTAAGACCCATGCAGCCCTCAGTGACACAGCTTCTTTTCATCTAAAAGTACATATTGGGTCACTGTATTTTTCAACCCTCAAATTAGAAAGGCTTTTTGTTCTTCCCTTCCTTCCTCCTTTATCTTCTCCTTCCACAAATATTTATTGCACACCCACAATATGCCAGGCATGGTACCAGGTCTTGGGGGATATAATGGTGGCATTGTTGAATTTAGAAAGACAAGCACTGAATAAGTCACTGCAAATGTGAAGGATGCTATAAAGGATACACTGAGAACACTACAAAGGGAAGCAGAGACTGTCCATCATTTGGGTCATTTATTGAATGCCTACCATGTACCAGCACTGAGGGCCCAGGTGTAGGAGTGCTGGCTCTCCCATTTACTAGCTATGAGACCTTGGGTAAGTTCTTTAACCTCTCAGTTTCCACATCTGTAGAATGGGTATAATACTAATACTTATCCCAGAGGTTTATTTTGAGGCTGAAATGAGAAACTCCATTAGACGCCCTTAGCAAAGTGCCTGGCTCAGAGTAAGCACTGAGTAAATGTCAGCAGTTATTATTTGGAGGTGACATTTAAGTTGGCTCTTAAAGGAGCAGTAGGAATTTAATCAGAATTCCATTTCTGGGGACAGCTGCAGCCTTATGGGTCGTATTTAAAATTATCTGGGTCTTTCAAATAAAAGAGGGAGTGAATAATCTTGAGTGGATAATAAGAGGCAGGCTAGCCTGTCATGACAGACAGCCTCACTGGGCCAGGGGTCTGCTGTTCTGAGATGCAGAATGAAGAGTGGAATGCAGCAGGGCAAGGAACAGTGGCAGCTTTGCTTCTTTTCTTCCAAAGCATCTCAAAGGTACTGGGGAAAAAACTCCATGCGCAGGGGAGAAAGGTTAAGATTGAGGAGGTGTGTCATGTCACAGAATTTTCACAACCCCTTCCTACCTGGCCTAGGAAACAGGATCAGTAGGTAGTGGACTGGCATCAGTAGGCTTTGGAACTTCAGTGACAGTGCAGTGAATTCGAGTTTATTTTTCATTCTGTTGTAATCTAGTTTTCAAAAGATTGACTGTAATTCTTGACTACAGGTCTGCTGGCCCATCCTTATTTGTAAGGCTGTAATAACCCCTAAGATGTCAATATCCATGCTGATACTCAGCTGGATGTTTTGATATGGCCCCAGCAGTTGCTTGTGATTGTGTTCTTCATGGACCAATCAGTGACTGGGCTGTAAGGAGTTGTTCAGTATTTTGAATATTGCCACTGCCAACAAACAAGGCTGGACCAAGGCAAAGTTTGAAATGTATGAAACTTGAGAAGAAAATACTTCCTAGTTAGTAGGAAAATTACTAGCTAACAGTAGAAATTTCTTTTTTAAAGGTTTCTATCTCTACCTTAAAGCTTAGAAATTTGTTGAAGGGCAAATACCTGGGAAGGGTAACATTGTAACCTTTTACCAAGTAGGATGAATTTCACATCCTTTCCAGATGACAGAATTTGACAGTGGAAAGGAAGTAAGCATACACGGCCTGGCAGCAGTGGAGGGGTACTGCGCTGAAATCTCTGAAGCTTAAAAAAAAAGGCAAAAGATAGAAAAAGGCAAATAGCTACACTTGAGAAGTGTTGTCTTCAACTCTGTCCTGTCCTTGGCCTCATGTCCAAATTGGTGCCATGTTCTATGGATTCTGCATCCTCCATATCTCTGCACCCATCTCTTTTCCATCCCTCTCTGCCTGAGCTTGGCTATTTTTTTTTGTTTTTTTTTTGCGGTACGCGGGCCTCTCACTGTTGTGGGCTTTCCCGTTGCGGAGCACAGGCTCCGGACGCGCAGGCTCAGCGGCCATGGCTCACGGGCCCAGCCGCTCCGCGGCATGTGGGATCTTCCCGGACCGGGGCACGAACCCGTGTCCCCTGCATCGGCAGGCGGACTCTCAACCACTGCGCCACCAGGGAAGCCCTTGCCTATCTTTTGTCTGAGCCCTTGCAAAAATCTTCTACTGAGTCCCCTTCTCCTCCAGTCTCCTGCTTTACTCCACTGACAAACATATTGTCCTATAGCATAGATACAAGCGTTTGATGGCTACAGAATGAAGTTCAAGCTTCTCAACTTGGTCACCTTGGATATAGCCACAAGTTATTTTTTCAGGCATATCTCTCACTGCTTTCTCCTTTTCTAATTACACATTTTTGACTTTTGCGCAACCAGACCACTCACTGTTTCCCAAACACACCCTGTATATTTCCCATGCCTTTCACTCCCCCACTACCTTTGTCACACCTGTCTCAATTCACTTCTGGCTAAGACATTTTAACCTTTTATTCAATGTCCAGTCCAAATGCTCATTTCCATTAAGCTATATGACTTTGCCTCCCCCAACCTCAGAGAGAAGTAATTTACTTTTAGAGTGTGCACAGTGCCTTTCAATACTTGCTGAATGACTGAGTAAACTTTCTACAGCAATGATCTCAATGTCTTTTACTCCTCAACTGGTTGCAGTATGTGCATTGGTCTGTCACCTCACTAGATTCCAAGCTTCCTAAAGTTATGAACCATATCTTGTTTGAGTCTCCCACAGAACCTGCACGTTGCACATAGGGCTCCATAAAAGGGCTCCTTGTTATACTTTACTTACAGTGAAATTTAAGTGCTTTGAAATATTATTTCATTTGTTCTGGGTTACTTATGCAAATAAGCATGTAATTCTGCTCTTGATAATGGAGAATTAATGGCACCTGTAGAATAATTTACTTGTGAGCCATAGTGGTAGAGCTGAGGCCAACTCCCCACTTCTGGTCCAGTGCTCTTTTATCCATCCCACTTTATCCACATATCAACATTCCTCAAAGAACTAGAGCACTTCACAATAGTTACTTCTTTACCTAGAAGATAACCTACTGGAGGAGCAATGATAAACCACACACTCTTCTCCACGCACCGAATGATGTACAGACGGTAAATCGGTGCTGAACATGCACAAAACACCTTGTTTTCACTTACTCTCTGAGATCAAGCTTACCACCTTGGCTCACTCTTTCATCTCAGGACAGCAGGGAATTTAAGAAGTCGGACAGCCCCTCACAAAATCCTGGAAACTCTTAGTTGGATATAATCCTCTTCACATAGCCCGTAAATGCTAGATGAGTAGTCACATTTCACAAAATAAGGCTGGGCTGCAGATGAACAAATTACCACACTTTGTTCCTTTACCTGAGGCTACATGTGCATGTGTGCACATGCATACACACACACACACACACACACACACACACACACACGCAGAAGGAATCTTCAGGGGCCAAAGTGTCTCTAAGCTACCAGTAATGACTCTCTGAAATGCCCTGCCCAATTTCTTCCTGTCAGTGCTGTGTTTTCACTGAACAGGGTCATCCCCTGCAGGAGACTACAGCCTATGCTATGGAATCCATCCTCTCTGTCAAACTACATGTTTTTATGCTTTATTATCCAACTGGGCTGGTCCAGGCTTTGTGAGCACTGTCTGTGTATTCCTCTGGGAATTCTTTGTTTACAAGATTATTTTGGGCTGTGGTTATCTTTTATACTTCATAGGTATTATCTAGTATTTCCTGCAATAGTAATTAGAGCAATTAGCATGGCCAGTGGCTTTGGACTGATTTAGTCTCTTAAGCTCATATGCAGGTAGGAAAGATTTAACTGCCCTGGTTCTGTCAGGATCCAAATGATGCCTTGGTTTCCTCTGCTTAGTCAAGCATTTCTGGGGTTAGTTTTCATTAAAATGACCCTGACGCTAATCACAAGTGACTGTTTCTGCCCCCATTTGCAATTTTATAATAATGTCCTTTTGTTTGCTTCTCACTAAAGGATACAGAGACATTGTCGAAAGCCTCCATTTGTCCCCATTACATATCATTCTTAATTTTAATATCAGGGTTGTTTCTTTAAAAGAACCTTGTCTCTCTTTTAGAATACAAAAATTTGAGGACAGGAATTGTGTTTTTCATAACCAATACAGTAGGCAGTTGAAATGATAAAACAAACAAATAAGCAAACAAATAATTCCATGTCTGAATGAACAAAATTCTAGGAGTTCACAAAGAAGCATTTAGGCTTGAATCTGGCCAAAACATATCATGAGAGACCTTTTGTGAGGTTCTTAACTCCTTGATCTACCTCAGCAAAAATAGGGATAATACTGCTCACCTTGAAAGGTGTTAGTTGAGATGAGAAAAATGTTTGAAAGCACAGAGTGGTGCTCAGATGGTGAATGCATCTGAGCATATTATTATATTACCAGATAGCCAAGACCCAGTCAAAGAACCCACCCTAAATGCCCATGGAAATGTTAACGAAAGCAAGAAGAGTTTAATGTATTTCTTTTATGCCCCCATCTGATTTCACTTGTACTAAAAAAAAGTATGAAATTTAGTGTTTTTAGGAATTGTAAAGACTATTTAGCTTAACTTCCTCATTTCCTAGGCAAAGAAACTGAGATCCAGAGAATTTAACTTCAAGGTTATATGACTAGTAATTAGCACAGACCAGTTTCCCTTACATTCTACACATATGATAGTTTGCATTGTTGTCCTAAAAGATGTGTTAAAGAACTAACTGATCCTTCCTCTTGCGTCTAGGGTGAGAATGAGTGATGACAGCAATTCACCTTGAATAAGTTTTTTTAAAAATATATATAACTTTTAGTTGTGCTTCCAATGATAAAAGAAACATGCTCATTTTAGACAATTTGGAAGGAAGATATAAGAACAAAAATTAAAATTACCTACAGTTCAAACACTCAGGGATAAATATTTTGAACACTTTAATATGTTTAATAAAATTGGAATAATTCTATATTTTTTTGTACTTGAGTTTTTTTATTTGACATTATCCTATAGATAATAGAATTTGGGGTAACTAAGTTTAAAGACTTTTAACTTTTTAAAGTCTTTGAAAGCATGATTTTAAAGGGTTGAATAACATTCCTCCATGTGGATTTATCATACTCAGGAAGCAGAATGGCATGCCCTTATGAGTCAGACAGATTGGAACTCCAACCCCACACATTAATAGTTGGGTGACGCAAAACCAGTTACTTATCCTCATTAAGCCTCAGTTCTCACATCTGTAAAATATCGATAATATTCACCTCATGTGATTTCTATCAAGGTTAAATGGTATAGAGTATACATGCACTTAGCATTGTGCCTGCACACAGTAAGCATTCAATAAATGGTAGCTATTTATTATCGCTATTATTTTATCACACTCATTATTGGACATTTAGATTGTTTCTAGTTATATATAAATACTGAGAGAGGTATCCTCTCCATAGCCACCAACGTAATCCACCTGAAATGTATATCTGTTCTGGTCACTCTCTTGCTTAAAGATTTTCCACAACTCCTCATCAAATATTTCCAAACTTTCTTTTCAGCAGTGGAACCCTTCTTTTAAATATCTTAAGTAAAACTTCCTAGGGAACTAGTGGTGGCGTTCAGAGCCTGGACCAATTCCCAGCCCCACCCCACCTCCCTGTTGAAAAAGGTCCCTGAAGCTTCTGAGGAACACTAGGGTTGCTCTGGACACACTGGGAGAATCTCTGACCTACAGAGTAAAAGTGAGGCCCCAGAACACAGTGTATGACATCACCAAACTGTCCATTCCTGAAAGACCCTGATGGAGTTTTTTTTTCCTAACCATTTTGCTTATGTTGTTGCTTCTGTCTGGGATGTCCTTGCCTTCCATTTTCCTCAGGCTAACACCTATGATCAACTCAGCCTAAACACCACTTCCTCTAGGAAGGCTTCTCTGCCCCAGGTTGGTGAGATTCTCCTCTTCCGTATTCCCATGATACCCATCCAAGTTCTCTATCATTGTGGGTACCACTTCCTCCTGATGCTCTGGACTGTGAGCTCCTGGAAGACAGAGACTATGCCTTATTAACAGCTGTATTCCCAGTTCTCAACATAGTGTCTGGGACTGGTAGATACTCACTAAAATTATTTGTTATGAATAAATTTGGGGGTGCCTCTCTGGTTATTTCCTTAGGATATTTTGTATAAGCAGGGTTACTGGGTGAAGAGGGATGAATATTTCCAGGCCTCCTGATGCACTTTTGGTAAGATTTATTGCAAAAAAGTGGTAAGACATTCATTTGAAACACAAGTCTCTCTCCTGTGTCCGTTAGTATCTCCTATTTGTATTTGGGGGTATAGCTAAAGAAGTCAATTTGGTGCCTGATTTGATTGAGGCAGACAGAGGTACCAGCATTTGGAGTAACCAGTGCAGAGTGGGGCACTAAATAATGTTGCTTTCCAATAGCCCATGTTACCAGATGGCAGGAGATTCACAATGCTAAAGTATGGTGACTTTAGCCATTTTCTATCCATGTAATATCTCTAAGCTCATGTTCTCATCTGTAAATGAATTTACTGATATCTCTTAGGGGGTCACATGATGATTAAATTGAATCAAATGGGCTGACACATAAAATCCTAATACATACATTTGTGTGTGTGTGTGTTTTTTTTTGCGGTACGCGGGCTTCTCACTGTTGTGGCCTCTCCCGTTGCGGAGCACAGGCTCTGGACGCGCAGGCTCAGCGGCCATGGCTCACGGGCCCAGCCGCTCTGCGGCATGTGGGATCGTCCCGGACCGGGGCACGAACCCATGTCCCCTGCATCGGCAGGCGGACTCTCAACCACTGCGCCACCAGGGAAGCCCCCATTTGTATGTTTTTACTAATTTTTAATGAGGAGAGCTGGATGACGGGGAGTTGGATAATCTGGACTACACCAGGAGATGGGTAGAGTTCCAAGTTTAGTAAGTATTTCAACTGATCTCTTTGATTAGCTTTGCCTTTCATTGAATCCCATAATGCCCATGTGTAAACTATTAGGATATAACTGGTTTACCCTATTTTATCACATGGAAGATAGAAAAACCATAATTATAATCTTAAATTTTAAGGGGAAATTGAATAAATTGAAATGGTTGAAAGACACTTTAAAATGTTACACATTTCTATGTTCTCATTCAACTCCATGGTTTTAATTACTTATAGATCCATGACTTCAAATCTGTAGCCCAGACTTCTCTCCTGAGTTTCAGACTTGTATATCCAACTGCCTGGATGTCACGCTGCTGGACTCAGTATGCTCAAAGCTGAACCTGTCACCTCCTCTCTCCCCATATTTCTCCAAACTTGTTCTTCCTCGTATCTTCCTATCTCATTACCCTCCACTTAGTTACCTCAAGCCAAAAACTGGGGTTCAATTTTTTCTCATTCTCAGTCTCTACATCTAATTAGACACCAAATCCTCTTGTCCTGATGCCTAAATATTTCTCATGCTCATCCTTTCTTCTCCATCACCACTGTCACTGTCCTGGATCAGCCCCTCATTATTTTTCTTGCCTGGATTATTGCAGTAACCTTCTAGCCGGTCTCCCTGATTCTGGTCTTGCTCTCTCCACTCCATCACTCACATCCCTTTCATGAGCATATAATCAATCTGGATGAAAAGGAGCTGTAAACGGAAATAGATATCAATGTCTTCAAATCATGTTCTTTAAAAAATATGATGTCATAGGTTAAGACATAATCAGTTAAACATAGTTCTTCTGGAGACAGGTTGACTGCTCAGCACAAGAATCAAATGAAATATAACAATGAACGATATATCAGTTCACTTGAAATAATACTCATGGAGAACCGACATATATTGGATTGTGCAGAGATGATGTGGAGGCTGGTAACGCTGGAAGGGCATGGTGGATTAAGATGAACTTCTCCAGTGTTGCAAGGGTCACATGGTTTTCGTGAATGTGGCAGGGAAAGGATCATTTACTAAAGCCTGTTATAGCTTGATAATTCCAGGAGCCAAAGTCACAACCAACAGGAGCAAATTTTCTACCCCCCAAATGATAAATACATTGTTAAAGGGACTCATAGGGGGCTTCCTCAGCGTTATGACCACAACAAACCTCCAAATACTAAGGGCTTTAAACCGTGAGCCTATAACACACCTACTGCCTCCAAGTTAAAGAGAGAAAACTGTCTTAAGTTTAGCATGTTCAGAGAAAATGGCAATGACTACAAAATGTAATGAAGTCTGGAAAGTAGAATAAAGCAAATAAGACTAGCAAGCTAGCAGAAATGAGACATAGTATTTTAATGAGTGTTTCCCAAACTATCCATGGTAAAGAACAGTTTTTAAAAATATCCAAATCATCATAGACTCATACTTTTATAAAACACAGTAAAATGAATACTAGAAAAATGAAATATAAAAGAAATACAAAATACCATGCCTGTTTTTTATGACTATATTACTCAGACATAAAACTACTCTGTCAAGCTGCTATAAAATTTTCTAAATGTTTATTCTTAATTTTTGTATTATTTATCTCATCATGAACCAGTAACAAACATTTCTCTGGTACTGGTCTATGGACCATACTTTGAGTAGCACTGTTTTAAAGGATTTATTCAAGATAAATGACAGAGACTTTTCTAACAAAGATATACTCTTGGGAAGACACTAATCTGTTAATTAATGTTCGTGTTATCTTTCTTTCAGATCTAAAACATTTTGGCTGTTTGGGTCTTGGAAAACTTCCATCTCTGGTCAGGTCAAGTTGACATGATATTTATGCGAAAATACCTATCAAGCCAGTGAGCTTCAAGTCAACCTCTAGAAAAACAATGCCTGGGTGGATTAAAAACTCTCACCAGAAATATATAAGCTGTGACTGTAATGTTGACTGTATTGTTTAGTGATGGATTTTTCAGTCAATCAACCATTAAGAATGTCCCTCCATCCCACCCAAATCTCAATCAATTATCATGATGTCTGATTTGATAGTCACAGTGATAGAACCACTAGTTACAGGGCAGGTTTCTTTAGCCTGTACTGAACAATAAATATTCATCAAGCATGAGCTATAAGCAGGCTTCTTGTTGTCCTTATTCTAAATACAAGGGCAGCTGTCTCTCTCTGAAAAGACATGCATAGTCTGTGCTTAAACAGTAGATGGAAGATCTCAGCTTCTCAGATCTACTATTGTTTTATTGTTAAAAGGGCTAAGAAATATTGATGAATTTTTATTTCTTACCTTTAAAATATTGTTCACAGATAAGCTATTCTCATACTGTGGCTTGAAACCCCATTAGAAGACACATTTAATGTGACTCTCATGGGCTGTTTCACATTATGGCCAATGGTGAAATGATGGTTACTGGTAACTTTAGAAATAAGGAAATGAATATAATGCATAAAGAGGATATGTATTAATTTATATGTCAACCTGTACTTTGAGGGGACTGACATTCAGAGTTTGGAGGAAAGAAGATTTCAGGGAGGTAGCCTTCAAGCAGGTGAAAAACTGAAGTCCCATGGAAGTGGGAGTTCAGAATGGCAAGCACACATTCAACATGTTCTATGTATTGGGGATGCAAAGTTAATAAAATGCTGTCTTATTAATCTCCAAAATTTATAAGCAGCTCAATAACAAAAAACCAAACAACCCAATCCAAAAATGGGCAGAAGACCTAATAGACATTTCTCCAAAGAATATATACAGACTGCCAACAAACACATGAAAGAATGCTCAACATCATTAATCATTAGAGAAATGCAAATCAAAACTACAATAAGATATCATCTCACACCAGTCAGAATGGCCATCATCAAAAAATCTAGAAACAATAAATGCTGGAGAGGGTGTGGAGAAAAGGGAACACTCTTGCACTGCTGGTGGGAATGTGAACTGGTACAGCCACTATGGAGAACAGTAAGGAGGTTCCTTAAAAAACTACAAATAGAACTACCATATGGCCCAGCAATCCCACTACTGGGCATATACCCTGAGAAAACCATAATTCAAAAAGAGTCATGTACCAAAATGTTCATTGCAGCTCTATTTACAATAGCCTGGAGATGGAAACAACCTAAGTGTCCATCATTGGATGAATGGATAAAGAAGATGTGGCACATATATACAATGGAATATTATCAGCCATAAAAAGAAACAAAATTGAACTATTTGTAATGAGGTGGATAGACCTAGAGTCTGTCATACAGAGTGAAGTAAGTGAGAAAGAGCAAGAGGGAAGAGATATGGGAACATATGAATATGTATAACTGATTCACTTTGTTATAAAGCAGAAACTAACACACCATTGTAAAGCAATTATACTCCAATAAAGATGTTAAAAAAAAGAGAGAGAAAGACAAATACCGTATGCTAACACATATATATGGAATTTAAGAAAAAAAAATGTCATGAAGAACCTAGGGGTAAGACAGGAATAAAGACACAGACCTACTAGAGAACGGACTTGAGGATATGGGGAGGGGGAAGAGTAAGCTGTGACAAAGCGAGAGAGAGGCATGGACATATATATACTACCAAACGTAAGGTAGATAGCTAGTGGGAAGCAGCCACATAGCACAGGGAGATCAGCTCGGTGCTTTGTGACCGCCTGGAGGGGTGGGATAGGGAGGGTGGGAGGGAGGGAGACTCAAGAGCGAAGAGATATGGGAACATATGTATATGTATAACTGATTCACTTTGTTATAAAGCAGAAACTAACACACCATTGTAGAGCAATTATACTCTAATAAAGATGTAAAAAAAAAGTATAAAAAAAATAAAATGCTGTCTTTGTTTTCATGGTCTGGTGTCAGAGGCTGACATGTATACAAATAATTACAAAATGGTAGGAGACATGCAGAAATAGGAATCTATACAAGGTACGGATGCTGTACGGATGACAGAGTGATTAACTCTATCGTGTAGAATCATGTAAGAAAATATAAAAGGGTACAAAGCTATTTATATTGGTAAAGTGACTCCCAAAATGTTAAGGTAAATCATTACTAGAAGTTGCTAAAGGGAAACCTAAGGTCTAATTCACCTTCAATTAAGTGTGCATATAAATCTCCCACTTGTAAGGACATAGGTTAAAATACCTTCATTAGGATAATTACCCTCCACCCAAAACTATATGTACACATATCAACACCCCTATCCCTGAACCTGGTACACCTAACAAAATTCTTATTCAAGTAGAACCATTTTGAGAGAGCACTGGAGGGATCCACAAAAATGCAAATAATAATGGATGAAAAGAATGAGCTCTACTTAGCTTAAACCTTCAGGGGTTTATTCCCAAGTATCTTTTTAATACTATTATAAATAAAATTTTTTCCATAGTTTCATTTTTTGGATTTTTCATTGCTAGTGTATAGCAATACAATTTATTTTTTGTATCTTGATCTTGTATCCTGCAATAGTTGTAATAGTTGCTTTTTTTGTGGATTGCCTAGGATTTTCTATATACAAGATCATATCATCTGAAAGTAGAGATAGATTTACTTTCCAACCTAGATGGCTTTTCTTTTTCTTGTCTAATTGCTCTGACTAGAACCTCTAGTACAATGTTGATTAGAAGTGGTGAGAGCAGACATCCCTGTCTTGTTCCTGATCTGAGGGGGAAAGCATTTAGTCTTTCACCACTAACTATGATACTAGCTTTGGGGTTTTGTAAATGCCCTTTTTCAGATTGAAGAATTTTCCTTTTGATTCTAGCTTATTGAGTGTTCTTATCATGAAATGGTGTTGGATTTTGTCAAATGCTTTTTCAGATATTTCTCTGTTTTTGAATTTAAAAATTGCATTGCTTAAGTTTGGCTTTCAGGAAGGTAGGTCATCTACCTAATTGGCTCTGGATTTAGGTATAGAGGATAAGAAACAGAATGTTACTAGTGTACCTTAGTTTCAATTTTCTACATTTGACTAGGTAATACAAGAATGACAGTGCTCAGGAAAGAACTTGCTAATTTGTAAATGAGATTGAAAAATGCAACTACTTTTCATTTCCAACCAGCAAAAGATAAAATTGAGAAATGCTTTGAGAAACAAGGTTGATTATTTTAAAAAGACTCACATCTAAGACCTAACCAAGATCATGGCTATCTTTCTTTCTGCTGAAATCTCTGAATTGATTTGGTGGTGCCCATTCAATGTTTTCAGTTGGACATGGAGAAAAAGAAGTGATGATTGAACCATAATAACATGGCTAATCTTCTGCTGGGAAGTTGTACACATTACTTCTACCCACATTTCATTGGCAAAAGAAAGTCTTATAGTCAAGCCTAATATCAAAGACAGTCACCCATACAGATAGGTGCTGAAAATCAAATGAAAACGAGTGGTATGTATAATCATTTTGTAGAGAAGGGCAGCCAATAATTGAGAATAATAAAATCTGCCTCAGTCTGTTCTTTCAGTGACAAATATTTTCTCCCCTATTTTATATGCAAAATACTTTCACCTCTTCTTTATAAAAGACACCCCAAAGTCTTATTCAATCACATTTCAAACTCAGAGCACCGGATGTCACATGGCTCCTCTTGATCCATTCACTTATGAACTAATAAGCTAATACTTGCACCCGACATGCCCAACATATAGTGATGGTAGAGGGATAGGGTAACTATAATAAATACTCCCATTTAGAAAGGGAAAGTGGAAATCATGCAATAGTCACTGATTCACAGCAATTCTGAAATCCTTGTGGGGTGACATGGTAAGGGTTGCCTTAGGGGTAGGGACTGTTTTGATTGGGCTCTTGTTCTGTTGCCTGGGGGAGCTTCCCAGTTCATTGTTCTCCATGGCTCTGAGGGGTCCCTTTTCCCCCTTTTTCCTCCTTGGCCACATCTGAAAAGGACATTGAAAAATGTGCTTCTTAGTGTGGCTTAGCCTGCTTTCTATAGAAGACTGGGGGCTTCAATGTCATTTTTTGTCTCAAATGGTCATATTGAAAAATATCTAGGACTTCCCTGGTGGTGCAGTGGTTAAGAATCTGCCTGCCAGTGTAGGGGACACGGGTTCGAGCCCTGGTCCGGGGAGATCCCACATGCCGCGGAGCAACTAAGCCCATGTGCCACAACTACTGAGCCTGCATTCTAGAGCCCACAAGCCACTACTACTGAGCCTGCGTGCCACAACTACTGAAGCCCACACGCCTAGAGCCTGTGCTCCACAACAAGAGAAGCCACCACAATGAGAAGCCTGCGCACCGCGATGAGTAGCCCCCGCTCATCACAACTAGAGAAAGCCTGTGGTGCAGCAATGAAGACCCAACGCAGCCAAAAATAAATAAGTAAATTTATGAAAAAAAAATATGGTGGTGGCTTTTTGGGAAGTGTTGCAGTGTTAAATGAAATCTTCCAATCCTAAAGCAGAAACTAACACACCATTGTAAAGCAGTTATACTCCAATAAAGACGTGGAAAAAAAAATCTTCCAATCCATGACCATTTATTCAGGTCTTTGATTACTTTCAAAAAATTTTTTTGACATCACATCTCTTTCAAAAACGTAGTTGGCTTTGTACCTATTTGATTCTTGTCAACTCTATACGTCAATAACCAATTGCTC
This sequence comes from Aethalodelphis obliquidens, assembly GCF_003676395.1. NCBI lineage: Eukaryota > Metazoa > Chordata > Mammalia > Artiodactyla > Delphinidae > Aethalodelphis > Aethalodelphis obliquidens. The sequence goes on from NW_020837964.1 coordinate 14,957,739, forward strand.
AATTTTTTGGAGACACGCATCCCTCTAGATTTGACTAGAGGTATCTTTTATTATTATTATTATTTTTGTGGTACGCGGGCCTCTCACTGTTGTGGCCTCTCCCGTTGCGGAGAACGGGCTCCGGATGCGCAGGCTCAGCGTCCATGGCTCATGGGCCTAGCCGCTCCGCGGCATGTGGGATCTTCCCAGACCGGGGCACGAACCCGTGTCCCCTGCATTGGCAGGCGGACTCTCAACCACTGTGCCACCAGGGAAGCCCCTGACTAGAGGTATCTTGAGCTCTGAGTTCTGTGGGAGAACCAGACATCAGTCAATCCATGGGCAACATCAGGGACCATGAGGTGACTGCTCTGTTTTGAACATATCGTCAGAAACATGGGCCTTAATGTATAAGTAGACTGTCTCCAAAACATTGGACAACTGAGCCTATTTTCCAAAATGAGAACCATTCCCTCTACTCCAGTGGTTTTCAAGCAACGGACATTTGGCAATGTCTGAAGACATTTTAGCTGTCAGAACTGGGAGTGGGGGTGGGTGGGTGTTACTGGCCTCTAGTGGGTATAGGCCAGGGATGGTGCTAAACATAAAACACACAAGACAGCTCCCTTCTTGCCTCTACTCGCTACCCCCAACAAAGGATTATTCAGCCCCAAATGTTCCCTATCCCTAACAAGACATTGACACAGAAGTCCCTTTAATACTCCTGATAGGTGTCCAGACCAAACATACACAGCATGTTTCTGTGTTTACCCCACCAGCCAGATGTATGTTCTTCAATTTTTTCTCCCCCAGAAGCAAAAAGTAGGATCAGAGAGACTAGGAAAGCCCACTTGTTTTGATACTTGAAGGAATCACAGTTTGTTTTTTTTAAAACACTTTCATTGTCTGTTGACCATCATATTACCATCCTCCATCTTATTTGTTAACATTTTTAACACAATACCTGACATTTTGATCCTCCCTTTAGCTACCAAAGATTCTCTATCACGCTAAAACACATTCTCAATTGATATAAATTTTCTCTCTCCTTTTAAATTCTTAGTGCAGCCTTTCTTGAGGTCCTTTTAAAGGAAAAGCAGAGATATTTGGGATGACCTGTTCTGGTTTATAATAATGTCTGATTTATCATTATATTATCTAGTGCCTCCAAGAATGTCCTTGTTGTCACTGTGTTTGTGAAGAAAATCCATCAGGTTTCACACTAAGATAGGGGATGTACTCGAGGATGCAAGGGTTTCATGCTTAGGACCTCAGGGTCCTCATGCACCAGGGAGATATTTTAATAAAAATGTGCAGAACATTTCAGACAGAGATTAGTCTAGCAAGAGACAGAATATAACAAAAAGGAAATTATAGCTGCAAAAATACCTATCAGGTCATATCAGGTAGACCTTTTCTCAGAGAGCAAGGCAGGATTGTATCCTCTAAGGATCTAAATTCTAGCAGAGAAGGAAATGCTGGTTTAGTCCTAGTTCCAGCTGTGTCACTAATTTACAGAGCCTAGGCAGAATCTCAATGACTACAGTTAGAATCCATGCTCATATATGACTGAATTATTCTAATATTTCAGATGAAAACAGAGAGAAATAAAGCAGTGTGACTTTTGCAAGCAGCATTTGCTTTCTTGGCTAGTTCCAAATGTCTCTACTATTTCCCTCAAAGGACAGTTCTGCCTTCTAATAGAATTCCTGACTAGGCAGATCGTTTTGTTAGATAGATGTTCTATTAATATTTTGCTTTTCTTCATTTTATACCATTCTCCATTTTATTCCTATGTATCATGGTTGAAAATGTATATGATTCTTATCTCTTCCTCAGGTTTTTCTTTTTTTCATTGTGACATCTGTGCATTAATCACTGTTTAGCCAAGCTGCAGGAACCTGATTCTTTTAATGGGAAGAGAGCATGCTGCCATGAAAAGCATGCCAGCCGGCTAGCTGGACACCTGGATGCTAGCCTGGCATCTGCCACCCTCTGGGTGAGTGTCCTAGGACAAGTCATTTCTCTATTGTTTTAGGAGAATTAGGGTTGTACCAAAAGATCTTCAAGGGGTCATTTCCATCTCAAATATTCTCCATATGTCTAATCTTCTTTTATATACATGAGAACAGTAGTACGGTAGTAAAATATTTCCTTTTCTCTGCTTATTTTGCAGCTGTTAAGTATTGTGTGTGTGTGTGTGTGTGTATACGCGTGTGTATAATAGTGGTGAAGGTGGGAGTGGAGAGTGCGGAGAGAATGGACTAGTTAACTTTGGTAGAGAATAACAAGGTATAAAAATCTAAATATAACTTGTGTTGAAGAAGATATGCAGGTATTTAAATACCTCTGTCAGAGGAAATATGTAAGCATTCATCATGGTTACAAAATAGCATTCTCAGAAATGTCATTCCCTCCCTCCTCCAGGACAGATGAAGCACCTGCAGATTCTGATGGCCACTGAAACAGCCATGAAAACCTTCGTGCTTTTATAAAGCAGGACCAGGCTTTGAAGCTTCAGCTTTAAATCGCCCCAGCATCTCCCAGCTGTAATGAGGACAGCATTTCCCTAGTCAAAACATCCTAGTTCTATTTATAGGTGTTCACTTATCTGAATAACCAACAGAAGTAGCAGGCTATTCTCATATCATTTTCCTTCAACTACCCTACCATTTAATACAATGCCAACAATGAAAAAAAATCCAGAGCCACAAAACGTAACAATGGGTTTAGTTAATTACCTTAGAGAAGACAATGACCAACGTATATTTGAATAGTCCAAGTCTTGCAAGAATATTTGATTGGCTTTTGTTTACCGGGGGTTTCCGATATCTCCCTTGACATTTCATGGGGGAAGAAAGGTTTCAGTCCTTTAAGTGATTCCAGAAATATCCTGTCTCCCTAGTTGAAGGGAGGCTGTATTCATCTGTTAGGTAAACTCCCTCAGCTGATGTTGCTTTAAATAAGGATGGCAGACTACAGCATCCACGGAGACAGCCACAATTCACTTCTATTCTTTTTCCAATGTAAGTTTGTATTAGGTTATTTAATGGACCACATTATATTGGTCCACAGAATCCATACCCCCAAATGGCTGCTGCTTAATTCCATCCCTCCGGTCTGTTTTAACTAAGGTGTTTTTCTCCTGTGCATATAATCTTCATTATCGTAGAAGTTATTTTTAATTTATAATTAACATAGTCTCCTCATTATGGATGCCTTGATCGACTTAGACCCTCCAGACACATCTTGTCTGGCACAGTGCTGGCTGTGTCCTGCAGTTCTCCGAATGGGCAGTAGGTGTCTATCTTAGCCTTTCCTTCACCCTTCCTCCTCCTCTTGTCCCTGACACTGTGATATAGTGCATAATTCCAAAATGGCAGCTTTTTGAAAATTCACCTTGATTATCAGACATTAAAAGTGACTCATCCTGCAGTGACTGTCTGGCAGAAGGGATGGGATCAGACAGCAAGACAATGAGGGGACTGGGCGCATTAGCGCACTAGATTACAGAGCCCATCAAAAATACCTTTGTTCTGTCAAAGATCCAATCATTTACTAGTTGTGTTCTGTAGAGGAGAAAGAATGAGAGGCAAAAATCCACCAAACAAACAAACAAAAAAATCCATCTAAGAATTTAAAACCTCCTCAGATCTCTTTATTCTAAAGGGAGGGAAGTATCTGATCAACTTCCTCAAGAGGATGAAAGATGGGGATTGTACTTCCGAAATGGGAATCCATAGAACCTTTTCTTTCAGTAGCTATGAAATTTTCGACACTAGATTCTGTTTTGGGGGGCTTGGTAAGAGGGAGATTGACAAGATAACAGGGTTTGGTTTTGCCTATGGCTGCACTCAGCCTAATTTACTGCTGAATATTTAGAAGACAAAATATTTCATAATTAGAACATTCATTTTCATTAAAAGGAAAGCTTTTGATTTCTATCACGTCACATTATAGTGCTAACCAAGAAATGTGTGACGGGTAAGGGGGGAAAACGCGTAAAAGGGCTATTATTGATAAATACTTTATAAGCATCTAAACTGGCTCATACAAAAGGCAATAGGAATCTTTGAAAATACAGAGCACATGTATTCTTTGCATCAAGCATGTGTGTGCATTTGTGTGCAAGGGAGAGGAGGGAACTGGAGAAGGGGGAGGTGAGAGATGAGGGCATTCATACTGAGCCCTGTATGGGTGTATAACTGGGTGAGATGTGTGCTGAGTCGTCAGCATGACTGCAAGCCTGGCTAGCTTGTCTGATTCTCCAAGGAGACAAAATGCTCAAATGGGAGGCTGGTGCCTGGCTTTCTTCTTCTTTTTTCTTTTTATCATTTGCCTATGAACTCAGAGGAGCAGTTTATCAGTCATGGAAAATGCCCCTAAGGGGCCCAGATCAAAGGCAGGCTTTGAATTGTGTACTTAGGTGGATCTCCCTGCCAAATACATTAATGCGATTAAAACACAAATTCCATACACAATTATTTTCCATCTGTTTAGCAATACTAATAGTGATGCTATATGCCATCAATGGCATCCTTCCTTTACAGAGATGTACCAAGTGAATTCAAATGCTCTTTTGCACATGGATGCTACAGCACTTTGGGATGATTTAGAAGGTCTTATTCATCAGCAGGACAGGACAGTGGCTGCTGTCACCGTGCAGGGATCTCTTGATAAGAATCTGTATTTTAACCGACTGTCATTTAAAAAATAAATTCATTAAAACAACTCATTGCATTCCACCACTCGTACACTCTACTTGGAGGTTTGTCATTATCTCCCCTGCCTGTATACTTTATTTCTACTGTCAGGTACAGAAAACATATCCTTCTTTTCCCCCTCTTAATTACCCTTAGGTGACTTCATTCCTTTCCCTATGGAGGAAGGCAGATTCAGCAGGACTGCCTGGTCAGAGGGGTTTAGAAACAGTGACACATGCTGAGACCCGTTTGAATTTGTTTGGATTCACAACACATACTTTGAATAGGGAGAAAGAGAAACCTATAAGCTTTAAAAACCTCAACCTAAACCTGACCAAGAGATTAAAGGGGAGGGCAAAAGGGGAGGACCCAAACCAATTTCCACATACCAGCACTCGTAACAGGGATGGATTCATGAAAGAGAGACATGTGAGAGAGTTTTCATCAGTGGAATTTTAATGAGCCCTAAAGGTTAGCCTTCGACTTCGTTAACAAGCAGCTCTAGAGATAATTTCCAATTTTCAGTGTTTATAGAATAGTGGTTCCTTGGTCATAATCAAATTCTGAGACTGTTAAGAGCCTATTCTGCATATCCAGCTGATGCTGAAATACAAACCATCACAAATTATTAAATGTGTGCTCAGAATCCAGTGTGGAAGAAGCAAAAAGAGGAAGAAATTTTGCAAATTAAAATGATCACATTAACCTCCTCTGATAAAATCAGTTCAGGCAAACGAAAAATACTTATTTAAAAAAATCTGCCCAGATATTTTAGCTGTTAAAAGGGTAATGATTATTCTAATATTTAAGTGGACAGAGACAAGGAAAAATAGAATAAACAAAAGAGGAGGGCTTCCCTGTTGGCGCAGTGGTTGAGAGTCCGCCTGCCGATGCAGGGGACACGGGTTCGTGCCCCGGTCCAGGAAGATCCCACGTGCCGC
>NW_020837964.1:14963461-14969550 GCF_003676395.1 Aethalodelphis obliquidens
TATGTCCCCCTTCATCTCTCTCCCTGTTCTCCTCTGTCTTTACTGAGCAGAATGGCCATAATTGTGGCAGAAGGGGAACAAGTATGGCTAGGATTCTAGCCACATAAAACAAAAGCAAAGGGTAGTTAAAACAAAGGACCAAATCCAAAGATCTGTCTTTTCTGCAAACTGACTGTAGCATTGGATGCAAAGTGGACTACTTGCCCTGCAAGGATGATCAATCTCCTAACGGCACTGAGACCAACAGCAGGGGCTTGAGCTGTAAATGCTGGGAGGAATATTCTAACATTAGTTGTATATCTTCCAAGGCAACAAATTCCCTTTTGCTCCCCAGGCTTGCCACTTCCCATCTTGATTTGCAGAGGAATGGAAAGGGTTAAAAAACAAAAACAAATGAGTGGCTGAGTTTCTGTGACTCCTTGGGAAGGGGAAGTTAAAGAGTGAGGGGCCCCTCTGGCCCCTCTGGGTAACACTCTGGTTAGCTTTTGGTACATCAAGGGGCACAAAGGCACATGATTAGGGGCTGGCCGACCTGGGTTCCAATTCTGGTTTTGCATCTTACTTTTTACTCCCCATATGACCTTGATGGGGGCAGTCAAAACCTCTGAGTTGACAGTTTTTTTCCTAGGATGAAAGGGATTGGCAAATTCAGGTAATGTTAGAACTGGGAGACACCTCAGGGATCTAGTCAATTTTCTGCATTTTACAGACAGAAAACTAAATAACAATAACAGCAGTAATAATAATAGTTAATATTTTCAAGCATTTAATATGTGCCAGGCACTATTCTAAGCACTTTACAAGTACTATTCTATTTTCACAATAACCTCGTTTGGTAGGTAGTGTTGTTACTCCCATTTTACAGATAGGGAAACTGAGGTCAGTGAGGTTCAATATCCAAGATGATACAGCTGGTCATTGGTGGAGCTCAGTTTGAAATCCAGATGGCCTGGCCCCAGAGGTACACCTTAATAAGCCATGAATTCCCCATTTACTCTTTTTTGCACAGGGGTGCACTCATTTCAGGAAAGGGGTGTACCACCTGAATTAGTACTGCACAAGGTCATGAAAGTGTAGACCCTACAAAAGAGGTGTTCCGAATATCATGGCAATGGCTGACAATGGCCATTTTGTTCCCTCCAGTTTCCCTGAGGTCACAAGGCCCCTGCAGCCAGGTTTTGCACAGCCTTCCCAAGATGCCCTGCTCTATATGGTGCCCTTCCCAAAGTCAGACTGCCGAGGGTCTCTAATTGTCTGCTGATTGTTACTCTCTCTCCAACCATTTCCTTGAAATTCACTTGAGCAGCTGCTATTGCACTTGTATTTGAACACCCAGCATGATACTCTTTATTTCTTTGCTCCAGCACCAGCACTTGCACACCTTTTGTTAGCCACATGGATCAAAACTGCTTCTCAGAGCAAAAATAAATTGCAAAAAGAGAGATCATGGCAGAATAAACATCAGCATTGCAAAAGACACTCAACTCCGGCAGTGTGGTAGAACGCTCATTGGGTAAGACTGTTTGCAGAGTGATACGCTGATGCTCATTGGTTGATAGAGGAGGCTACAGTTGTCACATTAGCTTTCATTGGCTAATAGCACCCAGTGCCTAGGAAAAATATATAACCCTATATGTAATGGACTGTTGCTAAAAGCCCATTAATAGCATTAATGTCCAATTACTGCTGCATGGAGAAGTGTTAAATAGGCTCTGTGTATCTCCTAAGCTCAAAGAAGCTTGCTGACTTGTCTAGACACCTGGACAAGACTGTCTAGGAAAACTCTTCTGTCTTCCTTTACTTGTACTCACAACACTTCTCAAACCCTTCTGACACTAGATGTGTGGGTTTTCCACACCAAACAATTCTCTAACGCCAGCTGGGTGTCCTACAATTTAATTCAATTAGGATACTAACCAAAGTTAGCACAGGCCCCATAGGTCAAGGGCTTATTCCCCAAAGACTGCTCCCCATTTCAGATGCCAATTGCAAGTCAAGGGTCCCCAGGTTACTCACAACTTCTGTCTGACTTGGCTACAAATTGGAGGTTTCCACGACCCCATCTTCGGGTCCAATTATTTGCTAGAACAGCTCATAGAACTCACGTTTACTAGTTTATTATATAATAAAGGATATGACGACGAATACAGATGAACAACCAGATGAACAGATACATAGGGTGAGATCTGGAAGGGACCCAGAGCACAGGAGCTTCTGTTCCCATGGAGTTGGGATACATCATCTTCCCAGCACACAGATGTGTTCACTGACCCGGAAGCTCTTTGAACCCCATACTTTTGGGATTTTCATGGAGGCTTCATCACATAATACATGATCAATCATTAACTCAATCTCCAGCCTCTCTCTCCTTCCTGGAGGATGGGGGCTGGGGCCAAAAGTTCCAAGCTGCTAATCACCGCTTAGTCTTTCTGGTGACCAACCCCCATCCTGAAGGTACCCATGAGCCCACGAAGAGTCACCTCATTAGAATAAAAGACACTCCTATCACCCAGGAAATTTCAAGGGATTTAGGAGCGGAACTGGGGGCAGATCTATCTACCTATCTATCTATCTATATTTCATATATATATATATATATATACATGAAATAATAAATTCTATAATAAATAATAGAATACATATATTCTATTATTTCACAAAGGCACATATGATCCCTTTCTGATGTGGTCTCGCCTGCCACATATTCCACATCTTGATGTCCTTAACACCTGCTGTCCCTTCTGCCTGAGGCAATCATTTCACCAATCCCCTCTCATCACTCCCCACTCTCCAACTGAAAAAAATCTGTTCATCTTTCTGGCCCCAGAATTACCTTCTCTGTAAGGCTTCCTGACTTCTTAGCATTTTCTGTAGTACATATGGTTAGAGCACTCATTGCACAGGATTATAAGTAATTGGTTATTCTTCTTTCTCCCCTTATTAACCAGGGAGCTCCTTGAGGACAGAGACTATGTTTCATTTATCTTTGTATCTTCAGTGCCCAACACAGGGCCTGGATCATCTTATTTACTCAATGAATATAGAAGGAAGGAAGGAAGAGAGGGAGGAGGGAAGATATGTCCTCCTGAAACTATAAAGCATTATAGAAAAACAAAGAATTACTAATCAGAGAAAGATGTCCACTGTTTGGTGCCCTCACCTGTGCAGGAATAAGCTTACTGTTTTCACAGTCACAATGCTTATGCACAAAATGGAAGCCAATGACAGTGCTAGCAAGAAGCAGACTTCTTACTCCTCATTTACCTGTCCGATGGAGAGGTAGGTACACAATTTCCCTAAGACACAAAGAGTGCCCTTATTGATGTCATTCACTAGCAGTAATTTGGTTAGCTGAATAAGCACAAAACCTAAAGAATACAGAGAATTAAGGAACTGTTTAATTCATGGTACTAAGGTATTTTATCAAGTGGTATGTTGTTAAGTGCACTTAAACACAATCACATAGCATTTTGTTTGGTCATCCTCCTCTGGGGGTGTTAGAAGAACCAGGAGAGAAAAGAAGCATCCTCAGGGATTTTTCCTTACTGTACAATTTTTACAAAAAGCTGAGTGTACAACTTGCAAAATAATAAGCTTCGGTGATAACACAAGCTTCTGCTACAATTATCACAAAGAGCAATTCTGCTGCTCAAGCTTCTAACTTATCCTTGTGACTACAGAACAATCCAAAATGTCACGTTCCAGTTGAAGTGACTGCAGCCAATTAGGTGATTTCCACCAAATTGGGTCCATTAATACTTGGGCATTATCTTGAGGGAGAAATAGGACTCTGTAACAAGGTGCAATGTGGCTTGTGAAATATTAGTTTTGGACAGTCACAAATCAAGATCCAAGGGTATGTTAAATTATTCAGCATTCTTGACCTCATTGTTAAGTGACTTCTTATGGGTTTTTGCTCATATTCATATAATATTAGGCTCGAAGGAGCTTGATTTTGTTTCCTTCCCCCAGCCATTTCCCTATCTCATCTTTTTTTTTTTTTTGCCTTCTTCACTCTGGATTTAACAAAGGCTTAGTGTATATCTCTTTTTAAATCCTGTTTAATTTTATAATTTAAAGGGCGATGGCTATGGTTTTGTTTGAGGAACACACAATGAGGATACTTGCTAATACAATGACACATATAAGAAATATGAATATTAGTTAGAAATTTGTCCCCATGCCTTTCTTTGCTAGCAGACAACCTCAGGTAATACAAAAATCTTCCAACTTAACATCTGCTGTAATCCACCTTGTACCAAACAGAAAGCTGTGATTTGTAACATATGGCTTTATAAATGAGTCAGAACTTCAATGCCAAGTCTGCTTCTGTAAGTGTTCTGAAATGATAGCAACAACATTATTTTCCAAAATAATGGGAGAAAGCCACAAAAACACTCCAGAAAGATCATGTACCAAAGATGTTTGTTGATTCCATTTTGTTCCAAAAATGTCTGGAACAGTGGTTAGTTGATGCTGATAGGATTTCTACAACCAGTTAATATGTTGGATATTTAAAACTTTAAACTGGTGTTCCCGTAGGTCGTAAAAAACATTAACCAGTTACACACTTATCCTAAGACTATTACTAGCAGATAATTTACAAGCTAAAATGCAACATGGGGGCAGAGCAATGAAACGACCTTGGAATGCGAACATCACCAAATAATGTGACTGAATTTGTGACCATATGCGCCCTCCCCGCCCCCTAAGAGTTCTTGCACTAGTGTTCTTTGTGGGATTAATAAAAGAAATTAGGTAACATTAGGCTGCTCCTGGTACAGTTTCGTCTTTCAGATATGTGTGTTTTGTAATGTTGCTTATGATCAGATCATTACAAACACTTTGAAAGCAGAGACATAGAACTCCATTTCATCATCCCCCAACCAGATGGGACCAGAGCAGGTGTAATCACTTTAAAGTGTTCTTCTCTATAAATCAACTTCTGATTCATTCCAGAGTGGAGCTGTCAGCCCTTAGGCGCCCACTGAAGTTGAAAATTCTTAGCAAACTAAACACAGGCATTAAAATAATGTTTGAATTACTTTTAATCACAGTGGCCTAGATTCTCATGCTTCCCAGGACCCTACTGTATCTCTTGCATGTGTGAGATGCATGGGAGGGCTGCACATGGGCAAGACTCACTGGAGTGCAGAGGAGGAAGGAGAATTTAGGTCAATTACCTTTTGAAGTGTGATCCCTTTAAACAGCTACTCAAGGTAGTATCTTGCTAACTGTGCTGTATATAATAAAAGTGACCTGTGCTGTTTCTTTAAATACTGCTTTTTGGTTATAAGCTCTCAAAGTATTAAATATGTGTAAGAAAAAAAAAGATCAAGCGAAGTTTCATCTGTGTTCTTTCTGGAATCTGTTAGGAAGGATTAGGTATGTGGTTTACCTCTCTGAAAGCCTGGGCTCAAAAGGAGGCGCCTCCACTTCAGCATCTCCCAGCTGGGTCTTTGTTTTCTTCATCTGTAAGTTGACGAGATAAGTAGTTTAGATATGACCCCAGGACCTTTGTAAATATATTAAGAAATTAAAAAATTTTGAAGTAGATGAATGTGTAGGGAGGTGGGAGATGGGGGGCACCATTTTCTATGGATCCATTCTCCAAAGTTAAAAAAATATATACATATTGTATGTGAGTGTGTGCTTTCATTAGTTCCAGAAGAAAAAAAGCCCACTGAATAAATGGTTTCATGGTTTTTAAAATGCCTTTTAAGCGTGAAAAAAATATTAAAGTGTCTTTTAATTAGTAAAACATTTTTGTTGCTTTTAGTGTCACGGCAGGGCTTAAGAAAGTGCAAATAGATTCAAAGCAACACAATGAATATAGGGAATACCTTCTGTAGATCTTCAAAGAAAATGATGTAAAATTTCTAAACATGACTAATAAAATTAATTGCTCTTGTGGTTATAAATACAATACAACTTTATGGTAAAAAATTTGAAAAATATGCAGACATATAAAAAAAATAAAGATCACCCTGAATCTTACAATTCAGAAATAACAACTTACTAAATTTCCTTCTAGTATATAATCACACACACACACACACACACACACACACACACACACACACACACAC
>NW_020837964.1:15579575-15686001 GCF_003676395.1 Aethalodelphis obliquidens
GGGGGGGGGGGGGGGGGGGGGGGGGAGGTGCCAAGAGTCATCTGGAAATCAAGGGAAGGTTTCTCCTTTAAAGAGCAAACATGAAAATGGATCTGTTTCAACCCCTGCACCAGGAATACGGAGAATAATGCTTATGCCACAGAAACTTGGTGGTTTTTCTCTCTGGCTTTCTGATTATTCCAGCAGGTGAAGGGGCTTTCAAATTTGATTCACTGCAATATGAAATCAGAAAGGCAACCACAGCCGAGATAAGAAGCTGACGAGGACTGACAAAAGGAACCGTGGAACATCTCCCCCAGTGCCGAGAAACGCCACGTGCCAGCTCCCCACGGTGGGAACTTAACTGGCGATTTTCAAGTTGGAAAAAAAAAGTGGGGGGGTGGGGGGAAGAAACGCTGTGCACAAAAGCACCAAGCACGGAGGTTGCCTTTCATTAACAAAAGGCACTTGTGTTTAGGCTGCAATTAGAAAACCAAGGTTTTAATTAAACAATTACATAAAGTTAGTGTGGCTCCCCATATGGGCCAACACTTCCCCAGTGTCGTGGCGTTAGCTTGGCGACAAGCATGTACAGCTCCGGCTGTTATGAAGGGGAAGAAACTCATGACACAGTGTACGTGTGACTATAAAGCTAGACCCTGGACCTGTCTGCCTGTGGTTCCCTGCTTCGCTCTAGAACGAAGAAGCCGGTGAGACTGACACGAGCATCTGCGCTGGGCGGAACGACCGCAAGCCGTCAGCAGCCTGGACGACCCCCGGCTGAACAGGTGAGATCACTCAACGTGTCTGTGGGGCGTCATGGGGGCCTTCCGGTGCCCCCAAGTGAAGAAGCGCCTCTCTACCAAAGCACAGGCCAGGTGCAGCTAGCTCACCGGCAGGCTCCTTTTAACTAGGAGGGATTCTCAGGGGCTTAGAAACCTTCAAACTCCCAAACCACTTCTGGGAGGGGAAAAACAGCAAACTACTTTTTCGCCCGCCGCTTTTACCCTCCGGGGTCGTGGCTGCCCAGGCTGAGGGAAGGTGCATATGGGTCCCAGGGCCCAGATTCCCAGGGAAGACTGAGGTGTCGATGCTCCCTAAGCCCAGAGAAAAGTCCCCGGTGGCTCCCAGCCATCAACACTCTCCAAGGTCAAGAGCTGCGCGAACTAACCTAAAACTAGTTCTTCCAGCATCTGCAGGAGCCTTGAGAGAAAGAGGGTGGCCACCTTCTGCCGGGTCCTGTGAATGAACAGCCTGGGCCTGGTAAGGGAGATTTCGCCAACGGCACGGGGCCTGGCTTAGAAGAACAGACGTGCAGACTGACCAGCGTTCACCCCCTGCCGGAGCAGCTGATACGGGAACTCCACACTGGCACCTGCAGGCCATGCCTCAGACCGCACCTCCCCGGGAGCTCAGTGCAGCCAGTGTTCCAGAATTCCACCTTCCCCTGGCTTCCCAGCCTCCACTGTTTGGAAATGCTTCCGGCTCTGAAAACGGTTATGTCAAATGCTGAAGAATCCGAGATGGCCAGTCAGCTGACACTGATGGATGTCCTCAGATGTGCCCGGTGCGGGGCTATCTTCCAGGCCTTTCTCATCAAGTCATTGAAAGAAGCCTTAGTAACGGAGCCCATTATTGGCAAAATGCTCTACCCCATATAATACCCAAGGCTCACCGAATTACAGGGGAATCAGTACGCTCTGGGTTTCAGAATCCACCAACACCATTTTGGTTTTTCAAGAACAGGGAAGTCTCCAGACTGCCTGCATAATGGAAAAATTAAAATAACAACAACTGTAACTAACCACACTTAATTTGAGGTTAAAACAAAAAGCTGAGGAGTTCTTTTTCCCCAGCTTTAGGCTACTGCCCTGCTAGGTTTTTAAAGAACGAGGAAATTTAGGATGACTCTCAAGACTGGGTAACTGACTCATTCCATCAAAGCTGAGAAGCCAAGTCGCCTTCCAGAATCCTTCATTTTCCAGACAAAGGAAGGTCTTTCTTGCGGTTTGCATCACCTGATTGTGTGAACTGCCTAGGACGGCAGGGAAGGGGACCACAGCGCTTCAGCCTGAATGCAAGGCAGCCAATCAGAACTAATCTCTACCCTGGAATTAAATTCTGCCTCTGTTCCCTGATCTGGTGCCCAGTAGGGCTCAGGCAGGGCGGGGGTGGGCTCGCTTCCCTTTATTCCCACCCCAGCCTGTACCCCAAAAACGAACAGGGAACTTTCTGGGCAATGCCCTTCAACCCAATCAGCCACAGAAGAAATTATTTTAGAACAGTTCCAAAACTAAATCCAAAGCAACGAACTTCACTTTATGACTTATTTATTTATTTCTTCCTTCACGAACAGAAGGTTAATATAAGAGCAACTCCTTGGCAAACCTTTAAGGGTAATTCAAGCGACACTGATGTGAATCAATGTTCCCTTTGTGAACACATTACTTGGCAGAAACTGGCTTTCTGTAACCCCCTTAAACCTAGCCGGCCACACGAGGAGGGGAAAAAAATGTCCTTCAAACAAAAGGATGAGGTGAAAATAAAGAGCGAGTCGACTGCACTTTATTCGCTTTCATAGAAGCAAATGGATCTGGTGCTTTTATACATTAATCAATCAATATCACTGACTGTACGTCAGCAGGGTAGCCAAGTTATGAATGACCTTTCTGGCAAAGAGGACACTTTTAATGCTCATAAGACTGCTCGTGGCTTAGCAACTTTCCGAATTTATGCCTGCATGATTACCCCTTAGAGGCGAGTGGCCGTGAGTGCTGCACTAAATATGGCAAGGTTTAGTCGTTTCCAATTTGTGCCGAGGAAAGGAGAGACGCGGACGCGCTGCCCCGTTTAGGCACCAGCTGCTGCAACCTGGGCGAGGTAGAGGGCAGAGGCGCGGGCAGCACGGTCCCTGACCGGCAGGCAGGTCTGGCTCCCCTTCCAGAAAGCTGGACGGGCCTCCCGCTCAGCTGCAGGCCAATCCCACCAGGGCAGTTCCAGGGAGCTAATCTAGAAAGCTACGCCCAGCTCAGCTCCGGCCTCTGCCTGCTTCTCACGCTCGGCTCCCGAGGCCACCTCACTGGCAGGCAGGCAAGGCTGGCCACTCGGGGACCATTCCCAGGCTGCCCCCACGTGCTCTCCCCGCTGGCTTCTACCTGCACCCCTGCAAGCCCTCCACGTGCTGACTGGATGCCTCCAACCAGGCGATACAACTTCACGTTTCCAAAAAGAGAACTAACTTGCACCTTAAGTTTGCTTAAAAAAAAAAAGCAATCCACAGAAAGGCATTTCTACCAAAAAGATGATGCTGACTTACTCTCCCTAGAAATATCCAACTCAGATGAATAAACAGTTGGACCAATCCTGTTTCTCCCCCTCACCAACTCAGCCATTCCCTCCACGTCCAGCAGGCAGGAGAGTTCTCTGCATTCCATTCCTTGTGGGTGGAAATGGGGCAAAGGCCTGTCTGTGGGTGTGGGTTTCCATGACAACCATCATCGGCTCAGTGAGGCCACATGGGGGCATGAGACGAAAGCCCACCGCCCATCACCACCTCAGCTGTCTCCCTGCAACTTCCCTTCTGCACTTGTGGTGGGAATCTTTGGAAATCTGCTGGTCCATCGACAAGGCCCCACTTTTTTCTGTCTCCCATTGAGGGAAATATAGACACAGAGGGAAGTTAAGATAGAGCTTTAACTTCACGTGAATTGCAGCAGACAAGACCACAGGCTGAAGCTCCCCATCTTCCCGAGAACACAGGCGGAGTCCAGGGCAGGAGTGAGCTTTACCGACACCATTCTGCAGTCTACAGAGAGTTGCCCGGCCACACAAGAACCCGCAGGACACTGGTCAGGGACAGTTTGATTATGGCCACTTCCGGTCAGGGACATAAGAGCACATCTGTCTGGCTGCTGCTTGTTCATGGTCTTGAAGTCAGGAGAGTTTATTTCAGGAGGACCCAAGCCCAGAGGTGGGACCTACTCCCAGACAAGAGGTTCAGAGGCCGGTGTACAGAAATGGGTGACAAGTAACAACACCAACAAGGAGGAGAGAAGCTTATTTTTGCTAAGTTCACTCTTGTTTTCCCTTTTCATCACTTGATCAATATTAAAAACTCGTCCCTTTCCGCCTCCTTCGTAATTTATAAACTTTTAAGTCACCTTTGGAGCTGCCGCCTTGTGGGTCTCCCTGCCCCCGTAGGACAGCCTTTGGCTAAACCCTCAGTCACCCTTGCTTTTCAGATCTTTACCCAAGCCTGTCTGTTCCTCCGACATCTCTCAAGTTGCCTTTACAGCCTCGCGGTGTTTTCCCAAGTTACAAACCCCGCTTCCACCACTTTTCTTCACCTTCTTCTTACCTGGCCAGCAGCAACTAGCCAGTGTCAGCTTGCTCTTCACTTTCCCATTCAAACGACGCAAACCCACGTCTGGCTGGCAGACACCTACGTCCCCTGTGCTGTGAACATCTACATGGCTCTTCTGGAAGTGCCTTGGTACCTACTGTTCCCTACAGCTACAGGGCTGTCTTGTCACAGACTGTTTGTCCTACAGCACCTCCCCCTTCTCCATATTTAAATCTCTCTATAAAGAGTAATTGCAGCAAAGATAAAGGGACGTTAGGTCTTTCCTCTAAGCATGTGGTGGAAACACTCACATTAGTAACAGAGCAAAGTGAACATAAGCCCCAGGACGAGGGCAGGCAGCAACTCAGACGCAGACAGGCCCCCTCACTGTGGCTGGGCACAAGCATGGCCACGCGGGCACCCCTGCAGCTCCAGACGAGAGAACGGGTCCCAAGTGGGGTCTCAGGTTAGTCCTCTGAGTCTGTACAGCGAGACCATTCCCCACTCACACACACACTTCCTGACACCAGTGAATCCTTACACTTCAGGAATTTCAGTCTCACGAAAGCAAGAGAACAACCTGACACCCGTGAGGAAGCCCCAAATGCCTCCCTGCAAACCAGAGTCTGGGACTGGAAGATCACATCAGAGAAAAATCCCATCTGAAAAAAGTGAAGTCACCAAGGGGCGAAAGATGCAAGAACGCGGAGTCCATGTGTTTTAAAAATTCGGCACAAGAACAGGTGTAACTAGTTTCTGTCTAGTTTTCTGTCTTTCACTCCTTGAAACAGTAAGCTCTATGAGGACAGGAATGTGGGACAAACTGCATACCAGGCAACCTATGGGGAAGTCCGATCACATCAGGTGGATGACTGACCTTGCAAATGGCTCCAGTGTCACTGAGTCACATTGCTGGTGTCCATTAGGACCGCTAGTTCCAACAACTGTGGCCTAAATCAGATTCTGAATCAAGAATGAAAGCCATCGGTCATCCACACGGCAAGCTTTTTGGAAATACCCAGACGCTACAGTTGAGCTCAGGGTCACCTCCCACCCACAACAAACGAGTGTTCCCACCGCCAGGGCCGGCTCTTCCCAATTCCACCAATGGCCCCGGGATCTCCATCCCTTGGTGGAGCCGTGTGCCCTGCGGGTCAAGGTCACTGTTATGCCATTCATGCTTGTTGGAAGCATGAAATGTGGAGCAGGGCTCCCACTGCCCTCGAGGGTAAAGGAAATGCCACCATGAAGATCCTGCGTGACTCCAGAACAACGTGAGTGGAAGAAACAGACACGGAGCTTCTCCGAGCTCAACCCCCTCCCACAGGAAAGACACGGGCGTGCGAAAGCTACAGACCAAAAAGATAATGCGACGCTTCCGGCCATGAGATGCCCTAGGAGGAGGGAGAAGAGAAGGAACAAAGACATCATTGTGGCCAGAAAAAAACGAAAATCTGGCAGGGCTCTATCCTAACAAATGATCCCAAAATGAAATGAGACTAACCTTTCTCCCTTGGCAAACGTACTACAGGCCAAGGCACAGCCGTTTTGGGGAGAGAGAAGGAGAGTGAGAGTGAATGAGAGACAGAAAGAATGTGCATCAGCTCTGTGCCAGACTTCATGGTAAGGATGAAACTTTTCTGTCTCTTCTCTCACTTAACTGTCATATGAGAATTACTGAGACAGACCCCAAACTGTGCCCGAGTGCCCCTTTTACAGATAAAACAACCGATGCTTTAGAGGTGTGCTATTGGGGGTCCCTGAAGTAGACACGCGGGATTTTTTGTATCCATGCAGTTTTTGGGGGGTGAGGGACCATCTTGTGTATCAGATTACCTGGAAAGGTCAAGAATCCCTGGATTATGTAACTTGACCAAAGTCAGCCGGCACAGAAAAGCCGGGATCTAAGCTACCGTGTGATTTTTAAAAGGTCTCGAAACCAGGTCTGATCCTAAAGTCCCCCAAGGTTTACTGCGAGACAAAGGAAGAGAACCTAGACGTTTCCTTGGAGTTGAGGAGATGCAGAAGCAGAGGACGTGGGCGCTGGGTCACAGCAGAAGGTCTGAGCACATTCACGGGGCTTTTTCACTCTAACCCAGAGGTTCTTCAAAGCGATTTCAGCTCTTGGAAACGTTCAGTGTACGAGAGCGACCTTTCTTCGTGGAACCCCCCCCTAGTCCCCTCCTCCCTGTCTGCATCTTTGATACAAGCACAGACCCGCCGACCTGCAGCCCAGCTCTCCCTGAAGTCAGAAAATGACCTGGGGATGACAGGAGAAACATCAAATACCCAGATTCCCTAAATTATAGTCTTTCTGGAAGGAAGTTCTGCAGAATATGAATCGCCATTGTCTTTGGGGAGGGGGAAGTCCCATCCTTACAGGCTGTGGGATTTCCCAACCCCTCATACACATTGCAATTTTACAAAGAGTAAGCATGTCTTGCTTTCCTTAGTTTGGAGGGTCTGGTGTCAAGTCTCACTAACCCAGCATAAGACTATCCGGTCGGCGTCCTTAGCCCCAGCCCTAAATGTTCCGGAAACCTGTCATCTGTGACTCTGCTGAGAAAAGCACACCCTTAGTTCTACTCCACACAGCGAATGACAGCAGGGTAGCATGTTATGTGATAACCCTGAGTAGTTTCACTAAATTTAGAAAAACCAGAACTTCTTAAGCAGGGTCGGGGAAAGTCGAGAATAGCATCACCCAGATAAGAGAACAAAGGAAAGGTGCACTTTATCAAATGAGAGAGGCGCGTCCTGGGTCACCCTGAGTCGGAAGACACGTACTGGCTCTGGAGTGTGTCCCCCTTCTATCCAGAGGATGGAGAGACACACGGAAAACCTTTTGGAAGACAAAACACGCCCAGCTCTGAGGGCCGTAGGAGCAGTACTGTGTGTAACGCTGCTGTGAGCTAGTGCCCCCTTGGAGCCAATGAGCAGGCAGCCCCACTCTTCCTCCATTTGTTGCTGATAGCAGTTTAAACCTGTAATCCACATTTGTTTCGGATGGACCATCTGTTTTTGCGCCTGTCGTCATTTCCTGTCAAATTTCTAGCCAAGGTGAAAAGCAGCGGACCCAGGGAGAGTACGATCTTTCGCGGAAACGAAAGAGAAATGATGTTGTACGTGACCAGGCACTTTTTTGTCAAGGTGGCAGCTTTCCTCTTCTGATGGTGCCCCCGGTCAGTGCACAAACCTGCTCAGGTGGCTCTTCTGGCGAGTTCTCACTAAAGGTCGCAAGGGGGTGAACGTTTAGAGACGCAGGAAAAAGACAGCGGCAGTGGGGACACAGCAGCGTAAGTGCGAGGGGCAGCGCAGGCTCAGAGCTGACCACAGGACCCACAGGGATCCAGCGAGAGGACACTGGCTGAGCTGCTCGCCAGCGGCACAGATCCTGGACCAGGAGCCACGCAAGCCGCATAGGACACGGTCCCTGCTCCACAGAGGTTTACAATTTTAGGGATGAACAGTCAGCAGATACTAAATAATCAGCCAGACAAGGCCGTCAAATCTTTTCGGAATATGAGATAAATAAACAGTACGTAATTATAATTATGTGTAAGGCTCTATGGTACAGATTAAGCAGTATATTCATTAAGAAAACTGGGAGACGAGGCCGATAAAGTGCTTTCAACGATAACTTCCCTTCCTACCCACACCTCCATCTTGACTCGCTCTCTCCTACTTATAGCGCCAGCACCCACCTAGGGACCCATGCCAGACACCACACAACCATCCTTAGCTGCTTTCTCTCCACGTCTCCCAGATGGAACCGCCTAAACAGAACTAAGTATCTCACTCGTACCACCATCCGCCCTTCCCAATTCCATTAGCACAGATCCTCACCTGTCACCTCACATGAGCTTCACCTTCAAACCCTTCCATCTTCCACCCAGGAGCCAGTACTGCTTGCCTAAAACAGGGTGAGGTCACATGACTCTGCTAAGTACAAGCACCTCATGGTTCCCGGTTCCGAGAGGGAAGTCCAAACTCCCTTCCTCATGGAGAACGTGGGTCGCCCCAGTCCCCCTGGGGAATTACTTCCACCCTATCCACCGGCTCACACGCCACGCACTGGCCACAGAGAACATCCCATGCCCTTTACACGCTGGCATATCAGCAGTGTTCCGAGTCCGTGTCAGTGGTCTTTTTAGGAATCTTTTCCTGTTAGACAGTGAGACCCCTTGGGCACAGAGCATGTCCCGTTCCCCTTCGGCTTCTCCGTCTCCTTTGCTCCACCAAGGGCTCAGTAGACCTCTGTTCACCTAAGGAGTCAGGGAGACAGGGCCCTACTGTATGTACAGCCTTGAAGATGAAGGGAGGAATAATCCCCTCCAGAAAGGAAGACAGGTAAGCATGGGGCAGGAATTCTAAGAATGGACAGGAGAAACAGCTGACCACAATTTGATGCAAGAAGAAGAAAAATGAGGAGGCCGTATTTCCACCAGAGCCAGTAAGAGGAAGGAGTGGAAGGTGAAGAGGAAGGAGGCTGTGCCTTCCGAGACATCCCAGGGCAAAGAGGGGCCTTCTCCCCTGCGCCCCTCAGAGACAGGGCAGAAGACGGAGAGTAAAGGAACAAGGACAGAGAACTGTATTCGATTTAGCAGAGAGGAAACGAAAGCTCATCAAATGCCCTCACTAGGGCTTACGTTAAAGTACTGCGGGACCGGAGGAGGGAACCAGACACACCGCACAGCAGGATGCACGCCAGAAGCCCCACGTTCCCTTCTGCACTCTGCACTCGGCTACCGACCCATCCTGCTGGAGCTTCCCACAACCAGAGGCCCACTTACATCCGAGCACACCGACGAGATCAAGAGGTGCCTGTTTTCCAAAAATAATGGAATTAGAAATGAATTAAGATTTACCCTAGTCCCAACTTTCACATTCCTAAGACCCTGCCCTTCAGGCTCTGGCCAAGCTGGCGCTTATCTTCCTTCTTATACTAGAACCACTTCTTTGGTTCCTTTCAGTGTCCCTCATTCACTCTACCATCAGGGGCATTTTTGAAAATTCTTTTCACTCTTTCAATATTCTGGACTGTCAAATTACTTAATCCTCTAGAAACTGGTAAATAATACATAAGCTTTAAAAATCAACTTTAATGACTATACTTCTTTCTTTTTGCCAAATATTTCTACCTATTGATTTTTTATTACCATACATTTTTCCAAATAATCCCATTTAAAAATTCAATTCCTTATTGAATACACTCAATGTATCCTTCCACTAGATTCTCATTAGTCACAAAGGGGAAAACAGTGACTTTACAATGGATAACTAATCACCGTAACTACTGCCTCTTCACTAACATAACAAAGTAATCACTATCTGTCACCATAGCTAACTGATCAAAGTAGACATCATCAATAAAGAGACAAATCCATACCACGTCCCTTCTGATACAATGCACTAGGAAGAACAACATCACTTTTTGGGAATTTCTACCAAAACGCAAAGCCTGATTCTAATCATAAGGAAACATCAGACACACTCAATTTGAGGGCACTCTACAAATTAACTAACCTCTACTCATCAAATATGCTGAGGCTGTAAAAGACAAAGGAAAGAATGAGAAACTGCTCTACATTACAGGACTGTAAAAAGAGATGGACGTCCAAACACAACTTGTGATCTGGGATTTTTTTCATATAAATGGTATAACTGGGAAAATTTGAAGAAGATCTGTAGATTACCAAGTAGTTTTGTATCAGTGTTAATTTTTTGATTTTGACCATTTTTCTGTGGTTATGTAAGATAATGTCCTTGTTCTTAGGAAATACACATTAACATATTTGGAGATCAAATGGCACTATGAAATATACTCTGAAACGGGCAGAAAAAAATAAAAATGTGTATACCTCCGTGTGTGTGTGTGTGTGTGTGTGTGTGTGTGTGTGTGTATCCGACCTACATAGGTATGTAGACAGTAAGTGTGTGTGAGAGAGAGAGCAAGAGAGCTTGAGAAAGCAAATGTGCTCAAATGTTAACGTTTGGGGAATCTGGGTAAAGATATATGGGAATTCTTTTTACTCTTTACTTTTCTGTAAGTCTGCAATTACATCAAACTAAAAACATTTAAAAAGTACAAATTGAGAGGTGGAGACAAGGTGGCAGAGTAGAAGGACGTGAGCTCACCCCCTCTCACAAAAACACCAAAATCACAACTAACTGCTGAACAACCATGGACGAAACAAACCTACAAATTGAAAATAAAATACAGTAAGATTCCTAACATCTCTAGTCCAATTATGTATATTTTTGTGTTAAATATTGGCAATTACACACATTACTGCATAAATATTTTAGACTGTATGCAAATTTCATTTACTATTTGTTTTCAAGTTACTAATGAAAATGTTAAATAAAAACAAAACTTTCACCAGCATTTGCAGTTCCCCTCAACACATATAGCCCAGAAATCAATAATATTATCCCTGCTTATTAGTCTTTCTTTTAGTCAGGGTTCAACACATGTAAACATTTCTCTTTAGGCTCAGAATCGGATAAGGAGGTTATGGAAAAGACAGTAGTTTTGATGTATTTGTTTTTAATACACCTATGATATTCACACTTGCAATCCTGTCTGTCTCTCAAAGGGGCAGATTGGCGTGGCGGAGGGGAGAGCGCAGGAAGCTAGATACAAATGATGGAAGGAAATGGGTCTACAGCTGGTGGTCCTTGCCCAGGGTCCTTTGTCTGGCTGAATCGCCTGGCTCCCTGGCCCCCGACCAAACTCCTGAACTCGCCCAGAATGCCGAGAATCTTACTCTACCGGGAACAGGTCCGCTTGCTTCTTGGAGCTTCCCTAGTCGTTCAACCCAAGAATTCCTCACACCTCAGAAGGCCCAGGATCTTCAATTGCCCTGCCCTACTATCTAGTGATTACCATGGATCATCTTGAACTGTGTTAATCGTGTGTGTGTGTGTGTGTGTGTGTGTGTGTGTGTGTGTGTGTGTGTGTGTGTGAAATCCTCCCGAAAGACAATAGGCAGGGGTCATTTCTCCTATTCTTTCATACTTTTCCACAGAAACTAGTGTTTACACTAACAGGGGCTTAAACAACTGAAAAGCTCAACACGCCCCAGTATTTCCAGAGCAAAAATGGGGGAAAGAATGGCCCCTGAGTCACCTTGAAACGATGCTTGGAGAGGATGTTGAACGTTACTGAAGTACATTTAAAGCCTCCAGAATATAAGTTTGCATTTGCACAACACAACTTCCCTTTGCAATGAGGATTGACATACATTATTTCCTTTTATCTTATTAGTATGATGGGATTTGTTCTTGATGAATCCGTAGCACTACAGTTACTCATCATCATTCCATTATCACTACAGGTTTATAGATTTTCCCCTTTATTACTCATTTTATTTTTTCCATCAAGTATATTTCATATACGAGATAGTAATTACCAACTTCTCTATTCCTTACACTTAAAGTTTGCCTTTTTTTCCCCGATCGTAAAAGCAATAAGTGCCTACTGTTGAAAATCTTGAAAATACAGAACGTGTGAAGGAAGTAAAAATCGCCCATAGTCAGTGATAACACCTCAATACATTTCTATATACTTTAAAGGAAACTAGGACAATTATATATGATTTGGGGTCTTGCTTCCCGTCTATTGAACTTTCTTGGATACCCTTAAATATTAATATTAAAGAACATTATTCCTAGTGGCTACCCAGGTTTCCACCACATTTTCATAACACAGTTGACTTAATCCCCTCCTTATCTTTTAAAAGATGTGTGGCAGAGGCTCCTATCTGCCTTCCCAATAACTGCTCTTCCTTGTGACAGAGCACTCCTTTTATTCGGGGCGGCAATACCCCCAGTTAAAATCTGCATCTCCCAGTTTCTTCTGTGCCCAGAGAGTGTCACGTGGCCAAGTTCCAGCCAATGAGATGCAGGAGGAAGTAACTGGGTGATGCTTTGGGGAAAGCTCTTTGAAGAATCGAATTCAGGTGGTGCCTGTGCTTTCCCCTTCCCGCTTCCTCCCGCCCAGAGCACAGATGGAGCGGCCATCCTGAGACGCTGAGGACAGCTGTGTGGAAAGATGGGCGGAAGCAGGGTCCCTGCTGACCCTGTGCGGCCTTCACTCCTGCACTTGACTGCTCTCCTCCCAAGTCTGCTTGTGTGAGGGAACATGAAGCCCCTAATTCATGTAAGTACTCTTGGGGTGCCTCTGCAACTCACAGCTGAATGCTGTGAGATAAAAGAAGAGATGTATTTTTGTTTCCCCACCTTCTACTGTCTTCAGAGTCTACACAGCTTTGAAAATATGAGACTAAGACCTCACATACAAACTAGAAATTCTGTGGAATAGCCAGGTCTCTCCTCCTCTCATGGAGGGCTGCCTAAACTGTGGGTAAGAGCCTGCAGGGAATGACTCGGGCCTGCGTTTGTGCATTTCTACTGTTCACACAACCCCAGCTGACAGTGACCACGAAAGCTGCCCCTCACTGGTTCGAGTCACTCTCATAAGACAATTCCAAAGTGACAGGCTGCTGCGCTGTCACTGACACTCTCCTGCCTGGACACAGCCTGCTGGGCACAACAGGTGCCTGCAAACCTGGGACAGTCTCTGGCTCGGGCTTTCCTTCTCAGAAGACACACTTGGTTTGGGAAGCCTTCCACCCAACACAGCTCCTCATGGAAGCCCGCAGACCCCAAGGGAACCTGTATGGAGCATGTGACAGCCCACACGGCCTGCCAGGGGCCAGGTCATTCACTCATGCTAGCGGCTGGGTCGAACCCTCCTCAGTGCAGTTTCTGCTTGATTCGAGGAACTGGAGTCTCAGCCCCCACTAGGAAAGCTGCTTCTCTACTAATGAACCACCCACCACCCAACAATGGCAGAGAAAGTACTGTAAAGCCTGAACGTATCCCAGAACTTCAAGACTGGTATGTATTAAGGTTAAGTGAGCTACCTGCTTAAGTCAGGTTTAAGGAGATGACAATGCTTTCATCCCACTGCTTTAAAAAAATGGCTGAAGTGTGCAAGTCCAACTTCCAGCCTCGATGAGAACACAGGCGTGAACACAATCTCATCATTCCCAGGCCATGCAACATCCCACCTGGTCTAGGTGATGGGATTCCAAACAGTCATGCCTCCATGGGGCTTTCCAGTCACAGAGGCGAGGGAAGACTGAGCTGAGGCCAGGGGTGACTCCAGTCCACACCCAGGTGATTTGGGACAATTCACTTTGAAACAAGCTTCTTTTATTGCCCTAAACGGAAACTTAGCCAACAGTCCCGTTCCTCTAGGATCCTACCTGCTCTGTTTCACCATCATGTATATAGGACAGTTTTCCTACCCCCAAAACTAAAGACTATTTTTATCCCAACTTTGCTGTTTCATAAAACACACACAACACCTCAGGGATTTTGACCTAAAGTAAGTCTTCAGAATATCCAGGTTCATACATTTCATTGTTATGATAAGGGGTAGAAGAATCTAAGCAAATTCTATTATTCTCTATAAATTTAGGCTTCTCTATAGCTAGAAATGGCTTGGGGATCCAGTCCATTTGAGAACCATGATAAAGTAAGACAAGAGTTGAAGCTTCCTCTCTCTCTCTCTTTAATGAACACCAAGAGCTCCCCATGGCAAGTGTCTGCTGGAGGGGGCCGGGAAGCTTGGGAGATGCCGGCCACGTTTCAGGGTTGTCACGGCATGCCCCGGTCAGACCACCGTCCCCAGCCACGCAGCCACTTCCTCCCCACGTGGCCGTCCCCTTAGAGAGTTTATTAACCAAGTGCTTGGGGGTTTGTGTGTATTTATATTACCTCCTCTTCTCTCCCCTCTGTTCTACCAGGGCACGTCGGGGGAAAAAGTTATGATAAACTTTAATAAAAACAAAATTAAAATGATTAAACCTTTCATATCCGTTACAGATAATCTCTCTTCTGCTGGCTGGTCAAATCTGGAAGAAAACAAATGCAAACCATAGCTTACTGCTGCTTTTCAATCCAGGTCCCCCCTCCCTGCCCAAAAGAAACAGACAGAAAAGGCTGCCTGTGGCCAGATTTTCAAAATAAATTAGATTTGTCCTCACACACGGCAGCCAGGTGTGGCTGAAACTTTCTTTCCAAATATCCAGGATATATACCAACATCCTTCCCTCCAGGGCCCTTTCAATGCGAGCCTGACAATCCCAAAGGGACCAGGACCCCGAGCGGGGAGGAGTGACCCCCGTTATTGAAAAAGAATCACTATTTCCCATTTTAAATTTACTTAGCCGTGTAATACTGCCTCATAGAAGGGAATGAAGGCCCTGCACCTGCACACCATCTACTGGAAATACACACACACCCCAGTCTGCATTCCTGATTAAAGCAAGCCCAGGAAAAAACAGTATAGTAGGGCACAAATCTTCCTGGTCTTATGGGTTCTAAGGAAGTCTTCAGATCTGCCTGGGGTCTGGACACATGTCCACGGAGAGAAAAAATGGCTGCAGAATTAGATCAGGCCTGTCTGTCAAAGGCTGGCTAGACACGCAAGTCAGAGCGAGGTCATCAGCCACCCAGGACGGGATAATGACCTCTGGACACGCAGCACCAGGGACACCAAGAGAACACAGGTGTTAGGGCACTGCACACTTTCTGGATTATGACACTAACTAGTGAAATGGAATTCTTGTCCAGGGAATACACATCACCCTCTGACACACCGAGACGCTGTGTGGAATATGAACGCCTATCAGAAGGTAGAGGGCAGGAGGAGATGGAAGGTTATTACTTCGCTCTAGTCATCCTAACACATACCCCGACCAGAGCCAGTTTCTCACTCTTCACATATGGTGTTTATGTTGTAGTAGAGACAGCTCATCCTCGAGTCCAAAGGACACGAGTCTGTCCTGTGCTTCACACTTGCGTGATGACTCACCACAAGTGGATTTTGTTTTATGAAAAAACCGCTGACCCCTGGGCTAAACCAGAGAACTCCGAAGAGCTACTCTGATCCCAGTTCAAGGTCAACGTAGCCCCTTCCACTTGCGGTCATCCTGGCTCACAAGCACCCTGCAGAGACTGCACCCTGTGGTGCCCCCTCTCCTCCCTGCCTGAGGGGCTCCTTTACTTGGGGGTGATGGGGAGGGAGACAATTCACATCTGTACGACAGTGGACATGCAAGTCAGTTTCCATGGTAACCAGAATAGTGGAAGTTGCACTGTCACTCCCCTGCTCTGACCTTTCCCATCTTGATGGGAGCAAATTCCAAATCCCCCTGCATCCTGCCAGCGTCCACAGGACCGGGCTGCTTGGACCACAGCTCCCAGCCTGCCAGCCCTCTGCCCGCCTTCCCCGCTGCTCCTCCAATCAGCCGAGGGGCTGCGCACTTGCTGGGCCCTCTGCCAGGGCCGCTCCCGCTCAGCTCCGATGTCACCTGTCACCTCCCCAGAGCGCCTTATATAACACCCTGCCCCGCCTCGCTCTATATTTATAGCACCTTGCACACCTGACATCATCTACTTGTTTATCTGCTGTCTGTCTCCCCCTTACTAGGGGGCAAAGTCCAGACTTTGCATTCTCTCCCTGCCGGCGGCTTTCCCAGAGCCTAGAGTGGCGTGTGGCCATACTAAGGACACGCCCATGCATGCAGGATTAAAGAGCTCCACTTCTGGACTCAAACCAGTCGCTTCTTCCCCTGCCGTGGTTCTCTTCTAAAGCAAGGCAGGGCTTCCCTGGCGGCGCAGTGGTTGAAAGTCCGCCTGCCGGTGCAGGGGACGCGGGTTCGTGCCCCGGTCCGGGAAGATCCCACATGCCGCGGAGCAGCTGGGCCCGTGAGCCATGGCCGCTGAGCCTGCGCGTCCGGAGCCTGTGCTCCGCAACGGGAGAGGCCACAGCAGTGAGAGGCCCGCGTACCGCCAAAAAAAAAAAAAAAAAAAAAAAAAAAGAAGCAAGGCAAGTCAGATACTGCCTTTTCCCTACTTGGGCCTCATCTTCGCCTCTTCATTTCCAAACTCTTCAGCACTTGCCCATCCTCCTGATACCTCATTTCCCTCCCTTTGTCAAAAATCACGGCCCCAATTTTGATTTTGTTCTAAATTTAACTGCCTACACAGACTTCATTGTTTTGTTAATAATTCAAGACCCCCCAACCCAAATTCCAGCTCGCATCTACCGCAATATCAGCGTGAAAATGTCTGGGGCGGACACAAGCGTGCCTGGCCCATGGCCGGGCCACACCCTCATCACTTCAGTGCCTCACACAGCTCCCGGTACAGACTCCCACCCAAGCCCACCAGGGCAGGGCTGCCCTCCCCATTCTGTGTGCTTTCTCAGTCCTTCCTGGGTTGACTCACACAAGAAAATCACAAAAGGGTTTTGAATATTAGGAAAACCGTGCACACCATCTCCAGTTCTCGGAGAAGACCAAGGCTTAAACTCTGCTGGCTGGAGAGTCACAGATAATTGCTGCCCCTTCTCTCACCTGTCTGACGGGGTTCTTCATTTCTACCCTGGGAGGACCCGGCAGTGGATTATACTCCTTTCTGGATACGAAGAAGCCTGTCCCTGGGACAAAGCACTGCTCGTCCCTTGGATGAGGTCGTCAGCCCACACGATGGAGGCAGGACACAACGGGAAGAGCGCTGCCCTGAGCCTCTGTCTACGGCAGCACCACCCATGAGAACGTCCCGAAGGACGTTCTTCCTTCTGTCTGCACTAACACGGCAGCTCCTAGTCACACGTGGCACTGAGCACACAGTCTGGAACGGGGGGAACCTGGAGACTTGAGACCTACGATGGCTGAGAAGCAGTGAACATGCCCTGCTTTACACTCTTGCAGAGGAAGGCCCTTCTGGAGGTCGGCCGTGAAACCTGCATCCCAGATTCGCATCTGGGAAAGCTGAGGGTTGGGGAAGAGGATGTACCTGCCCTATGGACACATGTGAGGGGTGGGCCCGAAATGAAAAGGGTGAAAACTCACACACTGGGGCCTTTATCCTGGAGGATTTGACACAGATAAGGTAAAAACCACATGGAGTCAGAGTCCTTCAGGTACTTCCGGCAACCGAAAAAATGCTTTGGATGGAAGCCCAACCAATAGACACCATGTAGAATTCTCTACCAAAGCAGGTCGTAGAAGGTGGAAAGGTCTAGGGGGCGGGGGTGGGCACTCACTCCAGCCAGGACAAAAACCAAACAGGGCCACTGAACACCACCCACAAATCCACAAGGGAGCTGTGCTTGTCCTTGAAAGCACCAGTGGGTAAAAGAGAGGAGTCGCTACTGCCATAGATCCTCCCACAAGAGCCTCATACGTGACAGCCTACTGGAGAACCCTCGACAAGGGCAAGCTGTCCCCAGGCGCAGACTGCCAAGTTTCACAGGCACGAGACTATCCCTACATGGGGCTGGCTGTGCCCCTGGGGCCCATCAGTGGAAGGTTTGAGCAGAGGCTGTGTCAGGACAGGTGAGAAAAGACTCCTGGTTCGACGAGCTCAGTGGGCACAGCACTCTGACCCCTTGCCTGATCTAACAAGGGGACTCCTCTGGAGTCCTCTGCCAGGAAGCTTGCTCTGTTTTTTCTTCACAGGCCAAGGCCCTGACCGAGGACCAAGGGCTGGGAGCAGGAAGCTACGGAGGGACCAGCAGGTCCTGACAATGCTGCGCGAGGGCCGCGTCCAGGGTCTCACCACCACCCTCCGCCTCTGCGCCCACCTCCACCTCCTGCTCTCCTTCCACATCCAAAAGGACCACAGATAAAGAAACAAGACACTGGCCTCAGAGGTCAGAGAGTCAATGTTACGGCTTGAAATGTGTTCCCCAAATTCATATGTTGAAGCTCTAACCCCCAACACCTCAGATGTGACTGTATTTGGAGAAAGACCTTTAAGGCAGTGATTAAGTTAAAAATGAGTGTTAGATTGGATTAGGGCTCACCCCGACTGATGTCCTTGTAAGAAGAGGACGTTATGACATACAGAGAGACACAGGGCTGAGCACAGAGCAAAGACCATGGAAGAAGAGAAGCAGCCGTCTGTATGCCAAGGAAAGTGGCCTCAGGAGAAACAAAACCTGCCAACACCTTGGACTTCCAGCCTCCAGGACTGGGAGTAAATTAAGTTCTGTTGTTTAAGGTACTCGGCCTATGGTATTTTGTTATGGCAGCTCTAAGCAAACTAAGGCAGTCTGAAAGGACAAACTCTGTCCTAAGCAGAGGATTTTAACCCAAGGAAAATGGTGAGAGCAAAGCACATAGATTCTTTTTGTGTCTTCATGAGAGGGCAACGGATCCGGATAAAACTGAGTTAAAACAACAGGCAGGCCTGTTCCAAGAAAAATCGCATACTGTCCAATTTTTAATATTCTAATTAGAGCAGAAGTCAAGGATCTTTTAAAAGCAATAAATAGCTCTTTTTATTAACAAACACACAAAAGGTCTCAAGATATAGTCTTGAGGTATAAAACTATAAAAAAAAAACTATACAAAAAAAAAAAAACAAACTATACAAAGCCCTTTAACAACCACTCTGAAGGATACATCTTTACAAAGTCCTTCCCAGCTCCCTCAGAACTGCTAATGGATTAGGCTAAAGTGGCAAAACCCAAAGTAAGAGCCTATTTGAAAACATATTTCTCCCATACTGAGAAAAACTGAGGGGAAAAAAAAAGCAAAAAGAGAAATGGGAAAGCAATAAAGAACACACCCTACGCAGCCCGGCAGAAAGCAGGTGGCAGGTAGGCACCATATTCTTTAAAACGGAAGCCAAAGAGTTTTATGGAAAATGCAGCCCAAACCCAGCCTGGACCTGCAGGATCCCAGGGAGGAACCCAAAGCCAGGGTAAGTGTGCCATGCGCCCTCACAGCCGGCCAGCGCTGTCCGTCAGAACCTTCTGAACTGTTCTAGAAATCTGTTCTGTCCACCAAGGTAGCCATGAACCACATGTGACTAAGAAGCACTTGAAATTTGGCTAGTATGACAAGAGAGACTGAATTTTAAATTTTTATTTAACCTTAATTAATTTAAACTTAAATAGCCACAGGGGGCTTGTGGCTGCCGTGCAGAACGGGCAGACAGAGACTCTGGAGAAGCCTCCTTGCTGCTCTCAAGGGATCTAGAAACCCAACGACCAGGGGACTCCGGACAGCGCTTATTCTGATTTGGGAGGCCAGAAAACTTTCCACTGCTAGTCAATGTTTGAAAAAATCATGTGGGACTATTATAATTCTCCTAATTGGGTCACAGTTTGAAGGGGCTTCTTCCTTAACATCTGTAACTCTGAGAAGAAGGCTTTGAGCTATTTCTGTAAGCAAAGAGACAGATGCATGTTCTATTTCCCTGGCCCCCTGCCAAGGTCAGGAACAAGTTTAATATAACTAGCCCAAGAAATGGATTCTTTAGACATTCCTAAAGGCAAAACAAGTACAAATCTTCCTTTCTCTTGAAAAACTACATTTGGGCAACACAGGAGGCGTGAAGTGCTGGGATGAGGGTCTGCCCACGTGGCGGAGGACAGTAGATGATGACCGCCCCATCCTGCTACCGCCATCCCCAACCCACATGAAATCCAGGTGCACAGCCCTAACCCCAGCCCAGCGCAAACACTGACTCACTGGCTAGCTACCCATGTTCATCTGTCAAGATGCAAACTTTCAAGCTCCTTGGATACCCCTTTCAAAGGTGACTTGGCAGAAAAGTTTCACTGAAGTGATACTTGGTGTGTCATGACATTCTCTGTCTCCCTTGGGGATCCCTGTGTTTCTGGGCTCTCTGACATGCTCACAGCCCTAAACAGGAGACCCCTAATGCTCACCCTCAATATCCCCCCTCCAAAAGGACCCCCAGTCTCTCCTAATTCCAGTTACCATCAGCGGGCGCCTTTTTTTCTTTTATCTTTTTGCTGTGCCCCTTGGTATCCCCCTCCCTGGAAGGGAGCAGCCACAGCGTTGCTACCTCTCAGAGTGGGCAGCGCAGGGTGGCGATAAGGGCACACACCACTACCTACCCAAGGGGACAGCATGCAAGACAACTAGAGCCCCCAGCTGAGGACAGGGCTAACCGGGCAGGCAATGTCTAGCCATACATACAGCCCAATATATAGGCAATGTATGCTCCAGGGCTATATACTGAAATAAAACCAAAAAACCTCGACAGCTTTGAACCTCCCATGAAAATAAAGCAACTAGTAAATGGTGGATCCAGAGTATCAAAGGGCGAATAAATGATAATCACTGCAACTCAGGCTACTGCAGCCAGGTCTCAGATAATTTCTAAAAGGTGGAATGTCTCGGTGCAGACGCTCGTCTCTTCTGGAGAAGACAGAAGGGAAACAGAGTAGGTGGGAGGTCGTAGACCCTGGACCCACTGCCCAAGGACTATCCTGGTGATGTCACATCCTCTCCAGAGGGACCCCTCCAGACCAGGAGCACGGGACAGCAGTGAACCAGCACCCCGCACATGTCCATCTTCCAACACACCAGATCATTAGCATACTTTGCAGAGAGCAAGCAGAAAACCTTAACTGTCCTTAATTCCCCAGTTCAAGAAAGCTCCTAGATAACGGCTCTTGGACTTCTTGCCTGGTATCCACATCATCTCCCTGACTCTGGCTTCATTATATCCCTAGCTTAGAAGCAACAGCCTCTCCAAGATGCCTCTTCATAACAGACTCTGGCGTTCCAGGGAAGACAGTGCCATCACTACCAAGCTGTTTTGTATGGAGAGACAGATCCTTAGCTTCTATACCGGCCTGGGGTGTGGGTGCCTGTGTGTGTGTGTGTGTGTGTGCACATGCACGCCTAGGCATGCACACACGTGTGGGAGGAGGGGAGGACACACTAGCATATACTTAGAGGAAGGACTAAAACAAGGAATATGTAATCAGAAGCCATCACAATTACAAATGTAAAGGAACAGGCAATTGGCGCTGACCTTTGTAGATTGTTAGAGGACTAATGAAGGCAAATCAGGAACTCTGTTCCAACGAAAAAACAAGGCAGTATACACCCTAAGAAGTACTCCTGTGCTCTTCATGTAGATGCAAAATGCAAGCAAATCAGACAGTAATCAAACGACGTATACTTTACACCGGCAAACGGAAAACTTATCACCATGAACAAAAGACAGCCAAGGTTCACCCTCACCCCTTGGTTTCCTGTGAGCAATTTTGCTAATAGCTCTGTCAATGAGCTCCACCACTATCTGAGCTCTTGCCATGTGCCTGACACTCAGATCCCACCCATGAAACAGCCAGATATGCCAATTACAAACTATGCTTACAATGGTTAGTTCAAAAGCTTTAAAAAAATTAGAGTCAAACTATACCCTATTCTGTAAACTCCATTTTTCATTTAACAATATTATATTCTCTTTTCATGTCGATACAAAATGATGTCCCTTTATCTAAAAAAGTACACTGAAATTCACAATCCTATCCCAATAGTCCTTCATCAGGGAATGGATTTAAAACAGATAAAGTCATATTTTCTCTGCTCCTCCATGAGTGCTTAAATTTTCAGTCACCCCAATTTGTTCTGACATTCTTTTTCCATTTAACTTTTCTAGTTAGAAATACTTTATCCTACTTTTTCCCAAACCCCATGGACAAGACACACAGTCAAAAGGAAAAAGGAAAGAGCATAACTGTGCTGGTTTTATGAAAACAGTGCTTCAGAACTGGCCACAACATATTTTAGTGCTATAAGAAGAATGACACTGAAATTGCATATAATTTAGCCATTTACAAAAAAAAAATGCACTTCATATTCAGAGGGCAGCCTTATGCCAATTTTGAAAAATCAAAACAGAAACAAATGAGAAAGTGGAAAACAGTACATTTTCTTATTCTCTTAAACTGTATGAGTTAAGCAGAACTCCCTGGAAGTTGGTTCAAAAAAATAACCCATCAAGTGAAGCCGGTGAGTGTTCCAGTAAAGGTTGTCACCAAAACCACATCATCACTTGGCCAGCTGTGTCTGCCTCCCTGACCCCAGGAATTCACTACCTTGAGCGCCAAAGATGTGTCAGCGAAGGAGGCCGCCGTCTTCCGCTCCAAGCAAAATATTCCCCTAAACTCTGAATGAGCGCGCCCTCTGTAAACTGAGCCACCGTCCAGTTGCCCCGGATGCCTGGGCTGGCGTATTATGCAGTGGACCCACACCAAGAGCTGAGAGGAGAGCAGCAGCTGTGCTCCCAACTCAAAGTCTCGCACACAGTAGGTGCTCAATGAAGAATCATTAAATTACTTCTGTGCGATGTTCGGAGGTTGACGTCTCCGTGAAAGAAGTAGTTAAGGCGAGGGTAAGAGAAACAGGAGGAGGAAAAGGAGAGGAAGGCTGAGGACAGAAACACAAAGCACCTCTTGTCTTCTGGAAGCCCTGGGCACTGATAGAGTGAAATTAACTACAGTTTCACCCGGGAGCCAGAAATGCCTTTTTAATAAGCAAACAGGGAAGCTGATCCTACACACGATCCACCTACGAGAGCTTTCCATCTTTCAAGAGCTTCTGGTCAACTAAGGAGAAGCAAACAGCCGAAGCCAGCAACTGGGAGATACAACCCAGGGTGTGGCCACAACAACAGGCTTTCTCTTCCTTTATCTGTGTGTGGGGATGAAACAGAAAGGCTAAATCCCAACAAAGTCAGGAGAACACTTGCTCTTGCAGAAAATACACTCAAGCCACAAACTGAAAGGCCAGGTCACACACAAAAAACGTGGGGATGCAGTGAACCTCATCTAGTTTGGTCACTTTCTTTTCTCTGAGATGTATAACTCCAAGACATGCTTTTTTAAGTGCGAAGGCCGTGTGTGTGTGTGTGCGCGCACGCGCGTGTGTGTGTGTGCACGCGTGCGTGCGCGCATGTATGTCTGTAGCGAGGACGAAGCCCATCACACTCGGTTAAAGACAATATAATACAGGACTCAGCCTGCCCACTGATGGAAGGGTGAAGCTTGCCCACAAGCAGGACCATGTAAGGGAGGGTGGACTTCTTACTAGCACATGGTCAGCAACCGAGACTCAGTCCTTTGGTGCAGCAGGGCAGGACCTAGACGCTTTACGTCTGGTCATGAGGCCTCTCAAGGGGTTAGAGGGCCCATGGTGGGTGTAAGTCCTGGCCGCTGCCACAAAGTGCTGAAGGGCAGAGGAGACCTTCACAGTTTCTCCTTCTCTACACTTCCATGTGGGCTGGCAGGCTACGTGGTAAGCCTGACTGATTGGAAAACATGTGGGCTTCAGTTAACAAGTAAGATTTGAAGAAGTGATACTTCTGTCACCCACTGGGAAGAATCCATGGTAGAGTCCACTCCATCAGCCTCAGCAAGGGAAGCCCTGCCACCTGCAGAAGGCGGCAGGAGACTGGGGTCTGAGGTCCTGGGCGCAGAGAAGGAAAGGAAGTTATTTCTGATGGCTTTTGTGTAAAACTTTCTGGTATGTGGACAAGACAGGAGGAAAGAAAAGGAAGGAAAGGAGAGAGAAAACCATCGTTTAACCAGATGATGACAGAATACCAGGAACGAAAACCCTAGACAGCGCCACCGTTTATACGCGGCTTAGAGTCAGAACAGGCAGGGCTCCTGAAAGGTGCCCAAAGATTCCCTGAGGCCGCCTTATGCTACATGAAGGATGTTTCCAGCTGAAGATTAGTGACCCCATCCTTACGTTCCAGGGGAGAAAGCTGGGAAGACAGGCATACCTCGGAGATACTGCAGGGTCGGCTCCAGAGCGCTGCGATAAATCGAGTATCACAATAAAGCGAATCACACGCATTTTGTGGTTTCTCAGGGCGCACGAAAGTTGCATTTACACCATACTGTAGTCTAGTAAGTGTTCAACAGCACGATGTCTAAAAAATGTACATACCTTAATTAAAAAATACTTTATTGCTAGAAAATGTTAACCATCCTCTGAGCCTTCGGGGGGTTGTAATATTTTTTGCTGGTTGGAGGGTTTAAAATATTGCGAGAATTACCAGAACGTGACACAGAGACACAAAGTGAGCAAATGCTGTTGGAAGAATGGGGCCCACAGACTTGCTCCATGCAGGTCAGCCACAAACCTTCTATTTGCAAAAGAACGAAGCATGTGGCGCACAGTGAAACGAGGTATGCCTGTATTTTATAAAGTTTGTGTTTACAGAACTTGAAGCTGATGACTTTCAATGTCTTAACTCTACTAGGCCCGCAATGTCCCTTTTCTTGAAGACGTTCTTCCAAGAAGTTTTTAACAGTCAATTCCCGGCGGGAGGGAAAAGGATCTATTAAAATATATAAGATGAGTTATCTTAAATGAGTTTCTAAAACGGAACCGAGTTACTGTTAATGCCAATATGAGTATTGTCTAATAATTTGTCGCTTTTGTCATTAGTAAAGAGTATAAATAAACGTAGCTAGAGCGTATGAGTGGGAGGGGCGCAGGGTTGGGAGGGAGGTGGGTGGAGAGCAAAAACATGACTCCAGGCCAAAGACAATACAAAAGGATTTTGAAATACAGAAAGGAAGTCTATCATCTAGACTAAAGTTGCTCATACACTTCGGGAGGAGGAAAAAAAAAAACCCTAATACGCGTTAAATGAGAGAAACCCAGAAGGCAATGGTGTAAGAAAGCAATTCCAGAGCGACTGCATAAATAGAAGTATTACATTATAAAACAGGGAACTGTTTGTTCCAGTCCATAGACCCCGGGTGAAATGGCAGCTGTACACTATTTAGTTTGGGGCACCTCATTAATAAAAAGGGAATTCTGAGCAGAGTGAAAGAAAGAATTGAGGGGCGAAAGGGACCAGCTTTTAGCGGAAGATTGAAACAATGATGTGTGCAGAGCTCGCAAAAAAAAAAATTTTTAAACCCTGAAATAAATAGGTCTGAGTATATTGGCAGAGGAAGGAGAATCCTGTGAAATGACATAATAGCAGAATAATGGGGAATGGTAGGCCCAAACAGGCCAAAATGCCCCAGTGGGGAGCAGGGATTCCCACAGCCAGATGGCACTGGCATGTCTGGGGGTGCTGGGCCCCGTCCCTGGCTCACATGCAGAGCCATGGGGTCAGACACGAAGCACGAGCCCCAGAGATTAAGACTGAACTTTAACCCAAAGGGGCATTTACCATACACATGGGAAGGCACAGTCAGTCTTCCAGCGACCTGGAGGTGACAAAAATCATCCTGGTACCCACACAGTACTTTCCCGAAGCAACATTTCAGACTGACTGCCGGGAGGATGGGCCCCTCCTCTGTGATAATCTACTCTAGCAGGGGGGAAGCATTCTCCAATTCTGGTATATCCCACCACTGAAGAATCCGGTTTCGTTTATATGGAAAAAGGGAGCAAAGCTACAGCCAGGTGACGGAGACAAGAGCCATGGGCAGAGAGGTCCATAAGGGCTCGGGAGGGACGTCTCCAGGAAGAAATGAAGCTAACAGAGAAACCGATACAGCAGAGCCTTCGGAGATGAGAAGATGTCTATGCTGACAGAGAGCCAGCCGTGAATTAATCGTAGGTACCTAGAAAACCAGGGAAAACAAAAAAGTTGTACAAGAAGGTAAATGAAATTATAAAACTCGACATGGCTCAGCTGTGATTAATATTTATAGACTCAGAGTAATGGAAACACTGAATATTAATATGCCCCCAAATTATTATTTAATCATAATGGACGATGAAGCGAGGGGAAGATTGAGTGTGTAGGGCGCTGGGGTGTGTGGGTACCGTGTCTGTGTGTGTATGTGTATGAGAGAGTGTGTATGGATTATGGGAGGGTATGTGTGTGAGTGGTATGAGTGTGTGAGCTTGCACAACGGCATACCAGGAAAATCCACATCTTCTGGAGTCGAAAGCCAATAGATAATGTGTACAACTTACCAAAAAAAAATTTTTTTCATCAAGAAGTAGTAGTAGAAGCTCGTTAAGAAATATGGAAATAAGTAACAAAAGGAACAATTAAACTTGAAAGGCGGTGCTCTGGGGAATGGGACTGGCGGGGGCTATGCCATTTTTCACAGTAAGGTTTATATAACTTTTTGCCTTTAAAAACTTCATAAAAACGTGAATGATAATATTAGGATTAAAGTCCCCACATGGCCACGACACGTGAGAGGCCAAGAGGACGCGGCAGGCGATGGAGAGACCAAAAGGCCTGAGTCTGCAGCCCGGCTAGGTCATTCGACAGCATGCCATCGGAAGGAGAAAGAGGTCTGCAGGGGAAGTTGTGAGCCCAGCGTGTATGAGGTGGCGCCCGTGAGAGGTCCAGGAAGCTGTCTGAAGGGCACACGTGCCAACACCAGGAGACAAAGTTTCAAGAGGCTGGGAGCCAAAGGCCAGGCCTAGTGCCCAGGTGATGGCGGCACGTAGAGCAGCCTGAGGGCCACGAGCCGGGGTGTGGGGCGGGGGCGTGCGGGGTGGCGTGGAAGACAGTCCAGAGCAACAGGAGGACAGGAGAGAAACACGTCCAGGGAGGGGCGCTTTCAGAAGGGAATGGGCAGCAATTTCAAAGACCACAGAAAGAAAAAGGCTCAGCACGTAGCCACTGGGCTCGGAAAATCCGAAGTCAGCGGTGACCTTCTCAAGGATGGTTTGATGACGGGAGGAAACG
Source organism: Aethalodelphis obliquidens (assembly GCF_003676395.1). NCBI lineage: Eukaryota > Metazoa > Chordata > Mammalia > Artiodactyla > Delphinidae > Aethalodelphis > Aethalodelphis obliquidens. Next base: position 15,606,436 of record NW_020837964.1, read on the forward strand.
GGCTATGATAGACTGACGTGTGAACAGGAGAGGGACCAACACAGAGTGCTCTTTCAAGAATCTGAAGATGCTGTTGGAGAGAGAGAGTGGGACACAGGATTAAGGGAGGGCTTTAACCATAAATCGTTTTTAAAGAGACAAATGACTGTCCTGTGCTCCTGACCAGAGAGAAAGGGACTGGAAGGCTAAAAAGATAAGAGAGAGGGGAGATTCTACTGAGTGAGGTCCCAGCGGGAGTGAGAGTCCCATGGGGAAGGAAGGAGAAGGGGACGGCGGGTGAGAGGCCAGGGTGGGAGGCGGAAGCGCGGGGTGAGCTCCCCTGGAAAGTCTCCACCCTCTTTGTGAAGTAACAGCCAGCACTGAGCCAGGAACAACTGGGTCGCTCTCAAATACAATCGCAATGTTTATAGCAAACACATGTTTCGATCTTCTTTGAAGTTCATTCTTACCGACCAGACTCGAGGTCACACAGCGCCCATTCTCAATACTGAGCAAGACACAGCTTAGCATCTGCTTTATGTCGATCTGAACCAAAAAACTGAATCTAGAGCGCACTTCAGAAGAATGTGGGGAGAGGGGACAAAACACGGTCTGTTGGCTTTTGCTCCCTGGGCAGCGGCTTGTGACACCTGAAGAAAAGTGTGGTGCTAAGTTCCTTTAAAAAATGGGAAAAGCAACAATCCCTGCGTGTCCCTTCAGAACACAATGGTCAGCTGTGAGGCTAGTCATGGACGTGACGGCCAGCTGCACCGAGCCGAAGCCCTCGGGAGGCCACTGCCCGGGCGGCCCCGGGCCGCCCATGCCCACGAGACCACTCACCGGGGTCGGTGGAGGGGCACCTGCGGATGGTGAAGATCTGCCCCAGGTCTTCATCCTCCTCCGGAAGGCCCTTCTGCAGCCGCTGCAGCTTGCGCAGGCTCTCGCTGCGCTGATGCTTCATGGAGCGCACGTGCTGGATGAGGTTGAGCTTGGCCTTGGTGGAGTAGTTGCACAGGACGCAGTGGTAGTAGCAGCTCTCGCCCTCCACGCCGCTCTCGTGCTGCTGCAGGTGCTACAGGGGCGAAAGAGAGGGACACGCCTCAGGTAAGCCACTCCAAGCCCACCATGCCCTGGCGGCAGCCCGAGGATCCCTTATGGGGGCTGCTTGGTTTTCCCAGCGCGTCCTTCCCCCGCACTCCGTGAGGACAGGGGAGCAAGCTGACCCTCGTTCCCGTCTCCCTCACACGTGTCAGAGTGCTGAAAACGCTGACGGATCCGACCCTCCCAGTATAAAACTGGTCTTCCTGGCACAATAATTAAAGGTTCCTCCTTCCACTCTCCAAAGCGTCCTGCTTTATTTAGAACAGGGGTCGGCAAGCTACGGCCCACAGGCCAAATCCACCCTGCTGCCTATTTCTGTAAATAGGGTTTTATGGGAACACAGCCACATCGGTTAATTTGTGTATTGTCTATGACTGCTCTCTCAACACCAGAGTTCCACAGTTGCGATAGAGACTGTTTGGCCTGCAAAGCCTAAAATCTTATTATCTGGCCCCTTATGGAAAAAGTGACCAGCCCCTGTTTCAGGGGATGGCCCACATAGTCACCTTACCTGTAGAGAATCTCAGGTCAGTAACACAGAGGCAAAGCTGCTGTTTGGCTACTTCACAAGAAAGATGACTCAAGTTTTTGTATTTAGAACTACAGACTATTAGGAGAACCCAAAATTAGGTTTTCCCCTGGCTTAAAAAAAAAAAAAAGACAGAAAAGTAAATTTCTCCAGACTAGTTTCCCTGTCAACAGCTCAAGGTCATCTGGCTTAGTGCTCAGATGGTCAAAATTACAGTCGGTGCTGTGTTTGTGTCAACACAGTGCTCTGATTTCAGAACACGGAAGCCCCAGAGCTGGCAGAACGCAGGCACACACAGGACTAAAGTCCGGGGCACAAGACAGTGGAGGCCATGGAAACAGTTAGCAGAGCCCAGACTTCTGCATTTAGGAGAAGGCCTCAAGATTATCCAGGCACAACGTTCACATCCTTTCGGGGCCTCTGAGAATATGCTGAAAGCTGTGGACCCTTTTTATTAGCAGTTAGGGAACTGACACGCTCCTGGTACAGGAAGGCCGCCTCCTTCATTTCAAATGATTCATTTTAGGGGAAGAGGGAACCTTTCTATCGGGTGCACATAAAGCAGGAGAAACAATTCCAAAAAGTTTAAGTGGTTGACCCAAGGTAACCCAGCTAGTTAGTGGGAGAGAGAACGAGAAGCTGGGTCTCACGTCCCCCAGCATCCTTTTGGAGGAGGAAATTCAGATCATGTGTTTTATGGGCTCATGTTTCCACCTGTCCTTCCTTCTTTCTCCTCACCCTCAGCCCCACCTCTAGTCCCCAGAGCCTGGCCCAAGGGACTAACTACACAGAGCGCACGATAAATGCCTCAGCACTTCTTTGTCCGGCCCCTCTCACTTCTGCCCACACTTGTTCTAGTTGATGCCCATGCCTGATAACTGTTTCTGGTCCTGCTTGGATATCTTTCTCGTCCACGTTATGCGGTGAGACACTCAGAAAGCACAAGAGTCAGAATGTCCTGCACTCTGCCTCATACTGAAAATACCACAGTGGCCCCAGCAGCACTTCCCATTGGATGACATGGCTCTGAGGCTCATGTGCTCACACGCACACATCCTATGTTCACGGAAAAAGTGTGAACATTCCAGAAGCACGTTTGGACCTTGTTGGAAGAGGAAATAGGAATGCAACAATAGAGTGCTGTAGAAAAACTACACTACTATGATCACTTTTGCTCTGGGGCCAACTTGCAGATAACAGAGTGAAGGGCTTCAGCAGTACCAAGAGAGAACAATCCCTTCTGTCCTCGAAATGGGTGAGTAACACACTCAAGTGCAGAGCCTTGGAACAGAGCAATATCCTCCCTCCCTGCCCCGACCCCGTAATCGCTGTCCTAGAACACTCACAACCAGAAGGAGTTTGAAGAACTAGCAAGCTCAGTGTTAACTGTCAAATTATAACAACTGAAAATATAAAGCGACTTTTCTTGAAATAAATTTGAGCTGATTTTTTTTTTTAATCGTTTATCTTCAATTTACTGCCTCTGACATAAGGCTCCTTACAGAGGGTTTCAGGAGAATGGAAAGCACCAAAGCAAGGTTTTCTGGAGGCTGCAACCTTGGGAAGAAGGAGAGTCTGATGGGCTAGGTGGAAAGGAAAATGATGAGCTCGTCCATGTTCCTTCTCCCCGACTTCTCCACAGGGGCCCCCGAAAGCCAAAAACTGCACCAGGATATTCCTGGGAGCAAGGGTTTGGCTTGGGATTGAGGAAGAGGAAACTTGTACAGGAGCCAGACACTGCTGCCTTGGATCACTAAGACCAAAAGAATGACATTCATTAAAGTTTCAACCAAAACTGACTGAATGAAAGATAACGGGGAAAATACCCATGGCATCTACAGCAGTAAGTTCTGTCGAGGGGTTTTGGTGGTATCATAAACTATGAAATCAGAGCAAGTACCATTAAAGCCCTAACCCCAAATTCTCATTACTTTCCCATGAAACAGGACTTCCTTGCACTAAAGCTCTGAATCTTAAACATAAAATTTTAATATGGATGTGAGGGTTCTTTTCCAAACAGCTGGGGTTTCTAGTCTCTGAGCCAGAAGAGAGGATAACATGGCCAAAAAGTGTTGGATGGGAGTTGTCAGATGTCAGATGTATTTTGTCCTCAAATCCATGGGTTCCTGGGTGACAGGGCTGTATAAACCCTGAACTAAAATAAACACGATGCTGGGGACTCCTGTTTAAAAAATAATTGTATAAGGATGATGTCCCCAAACCACTACACTTGACTCATGGTGGTCAGTGGCAATCTCTACTGCCACCAGGAATTCTTCTGTCTGCCATGTGAGAACCATTTTGGAAGGGAAACGGTTACATGCTACAAATGGTAGAGAAAAGAATAAAAGGAAATGCGGAAAACAGAGCCACGGCCTTTCCCACTGATCCCAGTGCAGGGAACATTTAGGGTCCTCTCGCAGAGACTTGCACAGAGGCGTGATTCAAACTTCCAAGCTTGCTTTTGCACTCCAAGTTCATTCTCCAAGACGTACACACAAAAGTCCAGAATAAACTATTTCTCCATCCTAGGAAACACCTGCTTATAAAGGTTATACCCAACCCAAACTTCCACTCACAACTGGAGTCTCTTGAGGTCTACCTGCATGTCACAGCTCCTGTCCTCACCACATCTCGTAAGCTCGGTAATTCTCAGGCTGTCCCATCTCCAGCAAACGGGGGCCCAAAGCGAGCAGCAGCGTCCTGGGGCCTGACTTCTATGACTTCTCCACACCATCTGGTCATTTCCCAGGCCTTGAGTGGGTCAATGCCCTGACCTTGTGGGCCAGGCACCCTCTCCCTCCCAAGATGCCCTGGCCCATCCCCAGAATTCCACCCTTGCAACCTGCCTAATAAGACGCAGCAGGAGGGGATGGGGCTGCAGAGGCCGATGAGGACTCCACGGGGCAAGCCAGTCGGCCAAGGACATGCTTTCCCTGCAGAAGAGAGTAGACGTTTTCATTTGGAGAAAGAGGGAGAATGATTTTTCCTGTCCCAGCTAATTAGAATACCGTCAATTGGGATCACAATGTATTTAATTAAATTCACTGTAATATACGGAGAATCCACCAAGGCACAAATCCCAGTGGAAGACTCAGCGGAGGAGCTGTCTGCCTCCTTTCAGAGTTCTTGCTCTCCTCTGCAGGCAGGAAATTCTTCTCCCACGCAGATACTGGACTCCCCCAACACTCTCCCCCTCACAAAGGTTGCCCATCCTTGGGAAGGAGGACCCAGGTCTTGTTTGCCTTTTTCCATTTATTTCTTTACTCTGTGCTCAAGATTCTTAACTGTTCACCTCTATCGGGTCAGGTGTGCAGTTGAAAAAAGAAAACAGAACAATAACTTCAACTGTGGTTAGCGTGCTACACGTGGACCCAAAGAAAACTGGCCACTGAGCCCATCAGGCGGGGTTTGGTTTTGGTTCAATTCTAAGCATCTACAACACATGAGACACTATGTAAACACACACACACACACACACAAACACACACACACATACAGACTATGCCCTACCCTAGGGCATGACCCTGCAGGTAATAAGGCAGTGATGGTGGTGACTTGGCAGACAGGCCAAGGGATATAAGGAGGGCATCCCTTTAGTGTGAATACCATTGTGAGAATACACCCTCCAGCTGGACCGGTGAAAATCACTGGCTCACTCAAGAAAAATCAACACCTACCTACCAATGAACGATGAAGAAGCAGGACCAACTAGTAAATCAAGAAAGGGAGAACTACCCAGCTAAAGAAGACTGGCAACCGAGGTCCAACCAAACTCACTCGGTCCAGCCAGCCTCTCCTACAACCTCGAACAGTGAACCACCTAGGGTTTCCTTGTTTTCCCCCAATCTCACTGCTGTTTTCTAAAGTGCCTGCAAAACGCCGGGTTATATAAACTGCAAGTGTACCGTTGTTTCCACCAAAAGAAACTTCTACACGTGGCAAGAGGATTTATTTCCTGAAAGCTCAGAGAAGTACAAGGACCCACAAGAAGGGAATAAGTATCCAGTGTGACTCATAAATGGAAACAGAGAAAGAGCCCAACAAACTCCAACTTCTCCAACTGACCACTATGTGGCAGAAAACAGACTGTCCTCACAGCGATCGAGTAGGATCTGGATTCACACACACTAGGTGGGCAGCACCTGTGCTGGAAGTGAGCGAGCGGGGCTCCCTCACACTGGTCAGGGACCTTTCCTGTCCATCTGTCTGATCCTGTCGGAGCACGTATAGTTTAAAATGCTCGTCCTGTCCTGGTTTAGCTGGCAGGCGACACTTCCTGTGCGCCTGACACGGAAACATCCAATGTCCCACGTTTTCCCTTCTGGGTCTGGTTCCGAGGGAAGAACTTGGAAAAGAAAAGACCTCGATACAACAAGAGGCGCCTTGAATAACAGGCCTGGCACGTGAGGCCGAGTGCAAAAAGCAAATTAATAATTAAAAAAGAAAGGAAAGGAGCCAGCCCGCGATATTTGTGGGATCCCACCCCACTGGCATGTTGGGCTCGTCCACCCTGGCCAACGAATGAAAGTCAAAGAGACGAAAAGAGGGCTCTTGTTAGAAAATAATTCATCGTGAAAATCAAAAAAATGTGTTCCTGTTACTTGTTTCCCAGGAAAACTAACCAAGTTCTGTCAGAGGACATCGATTTCTATAAATCTGGAGGGGCCCCGGCTCCCTCCTCCTCAACAATAGGAAACTTCTAACATCTGGTTCTTCGTGCATGGAATGCAAAATATTGATCAGGTTCTGTCAAAGCCTCCCCTTTAAAGGAGAAATGGACAAAGTACACTCTGACACACACACACACCCACACTCACAAATGAAAACACACGATTCACAAATGAAGGTTCCTCGGGGAATAATAACTGTTACCATGAACACACAAACGCCCACCCCGCTCACCACATTCTCCCATGGGTACAACGCAACTGCACTTGGAGGACAAAGCAAACGCTGAAGGTCCCTGATGGGGTAAAGCAGCTCCCAGGCATCCCTCCGGGCAAGCGGCAGACCAGACACTTCCTGCATCACAGAGAAGAAGCCCCACGGCGGGCGCCCAAAAAGGTCCCTGACACATCTGTGGTGCTCGGAAGTGCAACCCGGCACGGGCAGGTAGAAGAGCCTCTCAATCCATAAAACAGAGGTCCCCAGTGGAACAGGTCGCTGTTGCGTCAGGCCTCTGGAGGGAAAAAACGTAACCACAGCAAGCCCGGGGCTTGAGGTAGGACTATGAAAGTCTCACCAACACTTCCAGTGAGAAGAAACAGGAAGATGAGGGTCCAGAGTGAATCTGCTAATTACCCAGTAAGATGAAATAAGGAAGGAGTAAGCAGGTGTTAATTCACCATCACACCCGTGCACGGCATTTACTGCTGAGGAAGCACCTTCACACCTTTCATTTTCTCATGACACCCCGACATGGGCAGCGTTTGGCTCCTGTCCTTGGAGAAACCCAGAGCTCCAAGAAGTCATGTGACTCCTTGCCCCCAAGGTCCCACAGAGCATGGAAGAAATGCGACTGGAACCCAGGGCTGGAGGCCAGGTCCACAGCTGTCCAGCTACACTGCAATGACCATGGGGTGCTGGAACACGAGACTCCCCAGACCCAGGTATTCACTTTGAATGCCTAAAAAAGAAATTGTTTCAGGTGTAATGCAATCCAGAACGGGGGTGGTTAATTTTTTTAATCAGGGGTTGTGTTACAGTTCCAAATTTAATGTCGCATTCTTAGGAAAGCTTCCGGAAGGTCAACCTAAATATATATGTATTCTCTGTTTCATGTTGGCTTTTCACCCACTCATGCCCTCATCCCCGGCACCTGTTAATTTAGTCCTATTTCACGGCAGGAGCCCAGCAGACGGCGTTAAGATATAAGCCCCAACCACCATTTACAAGAGAACGTGAAAGGAAGTAAAAATATTCCCTTAGATCAATCCATTTGCGTTGCTCTGACCTATTTTCTAGTTTCTAGGCCAGTCTCCTCACGCCCTGGAACAAGCCATGACTGTTCGCTCTCAGCACCCGAGCTCCAAGGCCACAGTCAAGACTTTCTAACCCTGCATCTCTTCGCTGGCATGAGTGATATTTCCTCATTCAAAAGTCTCAAGATGAATGTTCCTTGAGAGAAGTATAGTAAATTCTAGAAAAAAAAAAAACAGCATAAATCTGCAATCTATAGGTTGTAGCGGCCTTGGCTTTGAAATCTTTTCTAGAAAAGTCCAAGCATGGACTCTCGCAGAATGTTGATGCCATCCCTAACAGGTTTCATTTCCCTCTGTTGGGAAACCTCCAGAAAGGAGTGTGGCATAACTATACACAGAGAGGAAGCTGATAAGGGGTATAGGAGTCCTCCCTAAGGAAAGGGCCCATCGGAGCCTGAGGTCTCAAGCCAAATAAGGGCTAGTTTCCACGACGGTCAAATGAGCATCTACGTAAACTTGGAAGCAACGGAGGTATGTGGTGGGGAGGACAATAAAGCGGGTCCCACAAGGCTAACATCAAACTGACTAATCCTCCAGGAACTACCCACAGCTCCCTGGATCTGAAGATCAGCCCTTCACTCAGGGCACTGGCAACAGTGAGTTCATTAAGATGTGCTTCTTCCCTCACGCTCCTTTCCAGCTCTCACAGGTGTAAGTCCCCACACACAACGAAGGCCGCCATATATATGCCACTCAAGCTGGTCCTCATTCAGCTCCATGTCACACTGTTGTCACAACGGTGGTTTAAGGCGAACTCTGGATTAGGGCAGGCCAGGGAAAACCCTCCCTCTGTGCTACCTTCAGCAAACTACACACACGGGGCGGGCCTCAGGTGCCTCATCTGCAATGTTGGAACAATAACAGAACCCCCTCATAGCACCACTGGGAGAGGTCAGTGGGATGACTCGTACAAAGTGTTCAGTACAGTGCCTGATGTATGCTGTGCCTTCATAATCAACGAGACCATTATTATTACTGCCGTTATCTTTCAAACTAGTTAAGCTTTTGGGATTAGGAATAGAAATGAATGTCTACTGAATTTACCAATTTGACACTTCCCTCCTTATGACCAAACTATCCTGCCCCCTCCCTGGGAACCACCACCCCACACCACCCCCCAGGGCCAAAGAAGAATCCCTTGTTGACAATAAAGAAACTGCGATGTACAGAAATGATAAAATAGAGGGGAAACTGCACACACACAGGCCCAACTTCTTCCTTACAAGAGGTGCTTAATTTTTCTTTTAAGTCCCTTGCCCAAGTCGTGCAGCTGGCGCAGGCAGAGCCAGGATCACACCCCAGGTCCATGTCCTTGCCACAGAACCCCATCTGTTCTCTCTGGATCTCTCTGCCCATGAGGCGTCAATACATAATGAAAATCAGAACCCTTGCTCTTTTATCACATCTGCCAACATCCCAGGTGAGAACCAGGCAAGGAGAACTTTGCTGAAAAGGCTGCAGACATGGCGCTGATTCCCCAAATCCGCTCTGAAGGATTTGCTTATTTGTATCTCCAACCCCATGACAGTCAACACAGCAGGAAAAACATACTTGTCTGGTGGTCAAAACAGGTGCATTACTTCATCTGTAAAATATAGATGTTTATACTTGCCCTGTCTTCCTTGGATGCAATTTTAAAAACCACATGAGCAAACAAATGTGAAGATCGCTCAGAAGGTGTGAAGGACGACCTGAATAGCTGGCACGGGCATCATCTCTTTACCTTGAGATCAGATTTCGCTTCCTCACCTCTGATTGGCAGGTACACCACCGTGGGCTTGGTGGTTAATGATGCAGACGTGTTCCAGCTCAGCGGTCCTCTAACTGGAGCGTGCATCAGAAGCACCTGGGGGGGGGGGGTGCGTCATGCCGCAGAGTTTCGGGCCCACCCCAGGGGTTTCTGATTCACCGGGTCTGGGGTAAGGATGGAGAATTTGCACTTCTAACAATCTTCCTGGCGGGATGCTGACGCTCCTGGTCTGGGATCACCCTCTGAGAACAGCTGCTTTGGACAGCAACTGCCACAGAACAGAGACCTAAGTCAGAATACATGGAGACACTCCCCTGTAAAACGGAACATTTCCAAGGCCTAACATTTCCGAACGGCCCGCCTTTTCCCAAAGAGTATTTCAGATTCTAGCAAACTGCACTCGATAAATCACGCGATGCCTGCACACCAGAATTTACCCCTTCAATGAGAAAGTCACTCGGAAGCAGCTGCCTGCTACTGGCCTGCTCCAGATACTTCATAAAGTCGGAACTGGCTCTATTCATCTTCCTCTCCCCTTTCGCACCTGCAGTCTAAACTTTCGTGGGGCTGTGGCTGAAAGCGTGACTCCTGATGGCGAGGCGTGAGGCATCACTTCTTCCTCGCGAGCCCTGCATCCTGCTGAGTGCACCTGTCCAGATGTCTTGCTGGAACCGAGCCCATGGGAGAGCTTCCACCAAATATGAGAAAAATAAAACGGTCTTTAAAATTCCTCCCACGCTCTTGAACTTTCTAGCTGCTGCTGCTGAGAGCGTGAATTTGGTGCTCAAACCTGGAGGCTTCTCTTGAGCTCCCACGATCTGCTGACAAATACCCTCATCACCTTCATGATGAGAGAAGAACACGGGCCGCCAGCATGAGATGGGCAGGGGGCAGCGAGCACGCACAGGGCTGATTTCTTCCTCATAAGAGGGGCTTAATTTTTTTTTTTTTTTTTTTTTGCGGTACGCGGGCCTCTCACTGCTGTGGCCTCTCCCGTTGCGGAGCACAGGCTCCGGACACGCAGGCTCAGCGGCCATGGCTCACGGGCCCAGCCGCTCCGCGGCATGTGGGATCCTTCCGGACCAGGGCACGAACCTGTGTCCCCTGCATCGGCAGGCGGACTCCCAACCACTGCGCCACCAGGGAAGCCCGGGGGCTTAATTTTTATTTCATTTTTTCCCTTGAAACAGAAAATGGGAAAGTGACCAGGCACGAGAGAAAAATTCCCTCTAAACAAATGCCTTTGATGTCGCTCATTCTGGCTGCTAAGACATTTCACCCTTTCTCCTTAAATTATGTGGATTTTGTTGAAGGTTAAGGAAGATAAGTTACACTTGTGGGAGGGGGACAAGGGACCGAGAGAGGAAAGAGAAAAATGCTGCTTTGAGGAAGTGGAGCTGAGAGACCAGGAGACGGCTGGCGGCAGAGTGGACGGCCACGTGGTGAGATGGGACACAGTTTTGCGAAAGATGACACGGCTAGTTTCTCTGCCCTGCTTTCAGGTTTCCACTCCCCCCCCCCCATAAATAAGCCAGACAAACACCCTGTACACCAGGTTGCTCTCCTTCCCCCCCTTTTTAAGTCTCATTAAAAGCCGATATTGTTCGGCCTCAAGATGGAGAGTTCAGCATGGATTTTACTGAACGTTAAATCAACCAGCAAGCGTAGCCAGCAAACTCTGTGGCACTTTAACTTTAAATAATGCAATAATTATTGAATTTCCTTTTTATAACTGAAGTGCTGGAATGTAAACAATGGGGCTGTAATTGCAGGAAGGGGGGATCAATAGAGGCAATCGTTTTCAGCCATGTTAATTGTAAATACAATTGCTCCAAGATGTCAGACTTGTTCTCCCTGCTCCCAGAATCATCCTAACGGATGACAGAGTCCAACTTTCCCATTACAGCTGTTCGTTCCTTTAAGAGGTTCTCAATCAGGTCTGATCAATCTGTCAAGATAATGCATGGAGTAAGTAAGACTCTTCCAAACACAGGCTCCCAATCAATAGCCCGGACCCGCTTAATGAGGTGGGGCTAAGGCCCAGAGGGAGGTAACAGCCCCCCGCTTGCACCTAGGTCTGGCAGGCTGGCTTCCTCGCACGGTCCTGATAAACAGATCAGCCCTTAACGAGGACATTAGTTATGCGCGCTTCAGCAAGCAGCAAGGCACCCGTCCCTGGGGACAGACGGACAGAAAACAAAATAGATTAACAGAAAACAATATGGTGCCAAATTAGGTCCAACTGAAGACCTTTCCCTCCTCCTCCTGCTTTTCTTAATTGTCCAGCAGAGTGGAGGACATCAGTTAATCATCCCAATGGGTGTGAGCTCGAAGCACGGGAGCACCCGTTGAGCTGGGGGATCTCTGGGTGTCTGCCCGTTTCCCGTGGGCCCTCATCCCCTCCACCCCGTTTCCAGACTACAAGAGGGGCCTCTCACAGAAGGAGAGAAGGGAGACCAGGCTGAATCTTGATTCCTGACAGCGACAACGGGGGGCCACGGACTGACGCCGGACAAGAACAAATCTGCTACTCTTCGCAGGCGATGTCAGTGTTTGAGATCGAGTTTTGGTCCTGAGAATGGGTGAGCCCTCACAGACAAGGAGGAGGAAAGTCAAGAGTCTAGAATCCCAGGGCTTTCCTGGTGGCGCAGAGGTTAAGAATCCGCCTGCCAACGCAGGGGACACGGGTTTGAGCCCCGGCCTGGGAAGACCCCACATGCTGCGGAGCAACTAAGCCAGTGCACCACAACTACTGAGCCTGAGCTCTGGAGCCCGTGAGCCACAACTACTGAGCCCACCCACCTAGAGCCCATGCTCCGCAACAAGAGAAGCCGCCGCCGTGAGAAGCCCGTGCTCCTCAACGAAGAGTAGCCCCTGCTCGCCACAACTAGAGAAAGCCTGTGCGCAGCAACAAAGACCCAATGCATCCAAAGATAAAAAAATTAATTAAAGAAAAAAGAGTCTAGACTCCCACTTCACCTGTCCCAGCATCTTTGCAATTGGCACAGGCTCTGCAGGAGTTTGAATTCCCACGAGGATAACCTGGAGGGCTCCTGGGGAGTCTGGAGAGCCATCTTTTCTCCCTTGGAGGGCACCGTGTGTCTGCACCCTTGTTCCTGCTATGACTGGCTAGGGAGACAGCCCACTGGGGAAGTCCTTAAGAAAGGGCCATGTAAAGGAACATTCCACCAAGAATACAGCAGTGCCTTTTCCCAGTGGCTGCATGGCTTAGATAGAGCAGGGGTTCCCAAAGTGTGGCCCTTGGACCAACAGCGTCAGCACTTCCTAGGAACCCTTCAGACCCTGTCCAGGTCTACGGGAGCCTCGAGGGTGCAGGCCGAGCTCATCTGATGCTTCCGATGCAAGCTCATTTAACAACCACCATCTTAGAGGATGAGTAAGTTAGCAAGTTGGTCCTTTCTGGATCAGAAACAGTTCAGTGCCCAAGATATATCTATAAAACCTCTATTTTCCCTGAGGTTTGGATCAGGGCCCACCACCCATCTGCTCCAGAATGCAAGACCTCTGGGAATAATGAAACCGAAGGAATGAGACCCATCTGAAAACTCCATTTTATTAGTGGGAAAAGATCACGGAGTGGGTCACACTACTGAATTTCAAAAGTTAACCGTTTCATATTGTGAATGAAGTAAAATGAGAATAACCGTCTTTTTAAAGGTCTGCGGATGAGCAGAATAAAAGAAAATAAATATACAGCTAGAGAGAGCAGATCCCTCCTTTGTGCAAAGTCCTGGCTCCCAGGCCACTCCTTCTCTGAAGCCCTTCCCAGCCCCCAGCTCCACCTCTCCCTCCTCTGGGCCGGCAAACCGCCAGGAGCACTGTCCACACTGTACTCATCTCACTGTGTTTCAAACCACTGCTCCTCTGCCACACTGTCGACAGCAGCTCACAGGTGGGGAGAACTTTCTATCTCGGTACCGGGCAGAGCTCCCAACCCACAGCAGGTACTGAAAGATGGCCGGCTGAAAGTCTAAACAATCTCCTCTGAGGCTCCACTGGGGCTCTCAGTCTTCAGCTGGCCACTCAAGACCGAGTCCAATTCCCTCCCTCCATCTCAGATTTCAATCCTCCACTCCACGCCACACCCCACACACAACTAGACGGCTGGCAGTTGCCACCCTCATCCACCAACCCTCATCCTTCTGGTCCCGGCGCCTCTCCTGCTTGGAAACTCTCCCCAACACCCTCTCCACCTGCTAAAGGGCTGCACAGCCACTGGAGCAGGCAGATAGCACCTCGGCCTGAAGTCTTTCCCCATCACACCTGAGCCAGAACCCCATCTCCTCGCCTCTGGGATGTCAGAGCACAGGTGACCCCACCCAAGCCCACTGTGAGTCATTCTTTTCAGGAAATGCTTCCCTGGACTTCCACACGGGGCTCTGCAGTCCTTGATGACCCAGATGGGACGCTGGGGCTGAGGGAATAAATATGTTTGCTAATATACGCTGCTCGTTTAAATAAGGGTTTTTGGCAGGAGATAATGACTATAAATGGCTGCATTTAGTGACTTATTTCAGTATATTTCAGTATATGTCCTCCCTCCAAATCAGTCAAATGTCTCCCAGCCAGAGGCCAGCTTAGTCGGTCACTGTCATTCTATCCTCCATTTCGTCTACACCCCTTGCCGTATTTACATGGGTTTAATATCGCTATCCTCTTTTACAAGAGCTCTTTTACTATTAAACTGACAAATAACTGCAAGACTTGGAGATACTGAGAAACAGCTAGAATGTCTAGACGATCACAGAAACCGCGGGTAGAGAGCACAGAGCGCAGATGCCTCTCAGGGGGAGTAACTTGGCCACGAGAACTCCGAGGATGAGTTCACAAGTGTCCACTGCGCCTCTGCAGATAAAAACAACTTAGTACGTTAGTTTAGTTCTAAACATAAGATCCTACGAGAGACAACGGAGTGAGGTGACAGTGCTCAAACATCTGGAAGGAGGTGGCCGAGTGAGCACCCCCAGAATGCATGACAGAGCAGCCGGACTGTCTCCAGATTTGAAGAATCAGGATAAGGACTTTTTTTTTTTTTTTTTTTTTTAACACACACATACATCTTTATTTTCTTCCCGAGCTTCCTGTCCTCCTGTATGCTGAAAACTGCTGCTATCTGGACCCCAAGGAACTGGTTACGTCTTACACTTTCAGCAATTTTCAAGTTCTGGGACCTGCGAGGAGGGAACCATTCTCCACACGGGCTCAGAAGCTGAACGCTTAGCTGTGCCCCCCTCCCCTCCCAGTTTATGCCCAACCTCTGGGCTCGTCAGCCTGCTGACTGGCTGGTCCCACTTACGACAGACCCTCCACAGAGTCTTCCAAGCAACTTGGTCCAGAGATGCCATCTCCCAGCTCTGCTCTCAACCTCCCAACAGAATGTGGCTGTGAGGGCAGTCAGTGAGATATATTTTTTTAACCGTATTTTTAAATGGTGAAATACACAGAGGGTTTTCATCAACCAGCCCACACTGACCAACACATCCTTTCCCCATTTTCATCCAAGTTCACTCTGGTCCGGCAGGTCCAAGAACCGCTGTGAGGTGGGAAGGACCCAGAGCAGAAGACCTGCTGGAGGTACAGTTTCATCCTGGACAGACTGATGGTTTACAAAACCTGCTGGAGAACCGTGAGGGATCTTCCTCAGTGAAATCCAAGTTTCAGAAAAGTGCATCTGTAAGACTGGAAACTGGGGAAATTTCTTTGAGCAGCATGGTGGGGTTTAAGGTGGGGCTAGAGGATGTTGGAGAAAGGCAGGACTAGGGAGAGGATGGCTGGAATCCTGCCAGCCCTGGGGCACCAAGATGCTCTGGCACGCACTGTGCATGTTAGTAGGGACTGTGTGACTGGGGCACGGTGACATTTGGACACAAACCGGCCTGCAGTTGCTTCCCGGAGCTACAGTATTAAGATATGGCCACTCATTCACACCTTAATTTGTTAGGTGGCAGCTTTGTGGAATCTCAAATCCAGGAGGCTACTCTGTATTCATACAGAATATAGATACTTTTTTTAGCAGGTGCTTTAAAGGCAGAGAGTATTAAAATACAGATTTTTCAATGACCTTTCCAGATTACTCTATAATAACATGAGGCCAGAGGAACCAACAGCCGGTCTGGTTTCTGGTGACACATATTTTTACGGCGGTCTTTCTTCCACCTTTGGACTCATTCATTTCCTGTTTGTCTCTCCACATTCCTGCTTCCTGTTTCCCTCATGACAATGAGAGAGACTATAAATCTTCTCTAAACATTGTTTCCATCATTCTCTGTAGGTGAGAAAGGTCCTCCACTGGAGCATCTTTTCACCCTCTCCTCTACTGCACCACACCCATCTCCAGCCAGCTCTGCTGTCTACTGACTCAGTCTCTCAGTGGCTTCTCAGGCGCGTGTGCGTGTCTGTGTGCGTGTGCGCATGCGTGCGTGTGCGTGCATGTGTGTGATACGGGTCACGCCACTCCCTCCCGTGCATACTTCCCTCCCAGCTCAGCCAAACCCTACTTCCCTTTCTGAGCATCACATCTCCGCCCCTATTTCTGTCCACGGTGATTCTTTCTCCTCTGAACTCAAAGCCTCCATCTCACAGCACGTCTGAAACCCTGAGCGACGGTTATCAGCTTTACGTACGTGGCACATTCCCCAAGAGACTGGAAGGCTCCCGAAGGCAGGGACCGTGTGTCCCCGTCCTGGGCGCACAGCAGTCAGGTCATTCCGCAGCGAGAACACAGGCTTAGGAGTTGGGAGCCACGCAAGGGAGACGGGGCTCCGACACTGCGCTCCCTCCTCAAGTGTAACGTGGAATAAGGTTGCCACACGAGGCGGGGCCGTGAGGGTCCGGAGAGTAAATCAATGTGAATGTACTTCATAAATGGTCAGGCAGAATTAAAAGAAAAAACGCTGGGTGATGAGAATCGGTTGGAGGGGGCACCTGAAGACTCAGCAAGCCTTCCCCACCATCTGATTTCATTGGGGTCCTAAGTCTAGACAACGGCGAATTAATTACTGGATCACCCGTTCACTTACCTCGCTAATGAAATCATCGGTTCTGCCGGGGAGAAACCGGTTAGGAGGACTGGCTAGCCCCTGGGTGTGAGTCCTACTGGTGCCAGCTGCATTCCCAGCGCCAACATGACTCACGAGATGACACGAATTGCCAGTGGGCTTTGTTATTATGTGACCTTCAGCAAGTCACCCTTTCCCGCTTCAGTGATGAAATCTGGATGGCAACACGAAGAACCTACTTCACAGCGTTTCGGTGAGGAATGACGATGTCGCACAGCTTGTAACGACCGGGAAGCACTCTGTCTTTGTGGAGAGCTATATTACTTAACATTTAGAATAATGCCCACTGTTTCAGGTTGAGAAAGCATTCAGATTTTAGCTAAACTGAAGGCTGAACATATCCGTTAATGAGCAGTGTCCTTCCCATAGAAACACTGAAAGCTACTCAGTCTACTGAACAAAATGACTAGCAGTACATTAGCAGGAAGCTGATGCAGGTTTAGTTACCATGAAACCAGGGTCATTGCATCCTGATAAGCAACTTCTTAAGATCACAGAAATACACCACAGCCGACAGAGCTGACAACTGCATTTTTAAGGGTGGATTGGGGCGAGAATAATTTGTTAGTCCACAATTTTCCCAGAATTCATAAAAATACCACCTCTTAAAAGACATATTTCTAAAATCTAGACCAGCTGTCGGCCAACTTTTTCTCTAAATATCTGGACAGTAAATATTTTAGGCTGAGGGCCATCTGGTCTCTGTCACCACTGCCTAACCCTGCCACCAGAGCACAGAAGCAATGATGGACTGTGTTCCAATAAAACTTTATTTATAAAAACAAATAACTGGCTGGATTTTTTCCATCTAGTAGCCATGTGCTAAACCCGGATGTAAAACTTTGAGAAAAATTTACCCAATCATTCAGAATATCAGTGAAGAGGGGAGAACACACACACACACACACACACACACACACACACACACACATACACACACACATACTTTGTTAATCAAAATAAGTTCCTTCCAACTTGTCAAAACTCAGTAAGAGCCAGACATGCAAACTTGTTATAAAAGTAAACTGTTTCAAACTGAAGGTCAATAGTAATTCAAGTACCATTTAACTCGGAATTATGAAATCACTCCAGAACAGTTAAGCTTCATCCTTGTTTTCAGGCGTTTGAACGTAAGAACTTGTGTATAAATGTGCTCTGTAGCTGGCGGTACCCGTTCTCAAGTTCCACATCTCAGTCTATAACCACCGTGAACGATGCCGCATGAGTGAGAGTTAAGGTTATACATTTATTCAGAACTAAACAGTACCTGTAACTGATTCAACTTTTAACCAACCTAATGACGGAATTACTAATGACAATAAAAATGTAGGTGTCCTCTGTGCCCTCTAGCAGATGAAAATAATCCACGTTTAAAGAGCCAGGGAGCAAAACGAAAAGGTGAAAAATTAGGTCGTGATGGTTCCTGTGTATCATCCTGCACACCACGCTTCTCTTTCCTAAGCATCTCTTAAAAGGAGAATGCCAGCAATGATTCTGACACCCGACAATGAGTGCTCAAGAAGTCTGGATTTAGAGAAATAAAATATTTAAACGTTCTCTCAATAACACCATCTATGTTTATATAGCCCTATAGAGACTTCAAAGGGTTTGGTCCTTCATTAGTTCAACTGATTCTCACAACTACCTTGTGAAATTAAGGGGATACAGATGCCTTTCTTCACTGTCTTGTGGACAGAGGAGAGAGTTAAGTCGAAGATGACAAACTGGCAGCAACTGGGGAGACTGTGGGTATGAGCTGCAAAATTCTTGGAGTTTTAAAAAATTCTTGATTCATGACTAACACTTTAAAATCTGTGACTTTCCCATGCAGCTGAGATTTTCAGACTCTGTTTTACAATTATCTGGATAAGATGGGGCAGGTGCATGTATGATGCCTGCACGGCCCCCGTGGGCACCTGGGTTGGTCTCCACTGGGCTGTACCATGTGTAAAAGAGAATGGGACTTGTGAGTGGGGGCCGTGCAAGTCGACCCCGGGTCTTCTCATCCTGAATTGGCGTTGGTGACGCCACACTGTGCTACACTGTGAATAGCCCAGTGCAAAGACCCCCCTGAAAACCAGCACCTCTGCTGGAGCAGCAGAGCACAAAACCGAAGGCGAAAAGCTGAGCTACACCACGCTCGGGCGATAAGGGTGTTCAGGATGAATATGGCTTCGTGAGGGAAGCCAACTTAGTTCTGCCACAGGAGTTAATATTTGCTAATTGGTAGGAAAAGGTAAAATTAATGAGGACATTAACATAGCTATTTAAAAACAGCTCCATGTTCCTCCCATTGTAACACATGGAACTATCAGGAAGTAATTGAGGGAAAAGGACACTGTCAATTCTCAATTAACTGCATGAATGAAGTGCTCAGTGACACGGATAATCCAAGTCATTTACATTTGGATTTAGAAAGTAACATCTTTTTCCCTCGGAAAACTTACCTTCCTAATCACGGCTTGCCGAATGTGATGGAGAAATCAGTTTCCCTTCTCTGTCAGAGAAAAAAGCTGCTTGGGAGACTACAGAAACTGCCAGGAATTTCAGACCTGCCACAGATAACCCCAGGCAGATCAAAGAGTGGTGGTCCAATATGGTAGCCATTAGCCGCTTGTGATGACACACATTTGAATTAATTTCAATAAAATTTAAAGTTCCATTCCTCAGCCACACAGGCCACGTTTCAAGTGCTCATAGCCACACATGGCTAGTGGCTACCACGTGAGAGAACATATAGAACACTTCCATCATCTTGGAAGTTTCCAAGGACAGCACTGAATTCTAGGTGGAGGATAACCTCTTCCTTCACGGATTAAAGAGAAAGTTGGGGGGAGGGAGATGCTATGCTGGTACCTTCAGAGAAACAAAAGGGAACTGTAACACCTGACTCTCTCAGCTAGTTTAATTTCAAGCCCAATAATGTAGACTCTTGTCTAGGGAATAACACACACAAAAATAAGCATTCCATTCTAAGTAAAATGAGGCTTTTTTTAATTAACAAGGCGGAAAAACTGGCGGATAAAAGGTGAGGCAGGAAAGCCTGGTTTTGAGCAAACATTTGCCATCTGTACCTACACCTAGTGTGGCCACGCAGCGAAAGGTAAACAAGAGAGAGACGGCCACCCCGCGGGGCCCGCCCGGGTAGGTGCCACCGGGAGCAGTGTCGGACCCAGTGTCACTTCACATCCTCGTTAATTACCTTGAAAGGAGAGGGTTAGTAAACAGCAAGTTAATTAAATTCTCCGACGATGCTAATTTGGGAGGCTTTCGTAAGACTGGCAAGGGCAGAGGCAATATAAAAGGGACCTGGATGGGTTAGAAGTCTGAGTGGAAAATAAAATTAAGCGCCGGCTAAACAAACACCGCTTTAAATAAGTCTTATGGAAGAGCCAAAATGTGTCCAAAAAGGAATCTGGAAAATTGAGGTACTAAAATGAAAAAGGTTTGCAATGTCTAAGGCATACAAGCAGAACAGGAGTAAAAGAAGGCTTTTTACAGATGTTTAATACAAACGTTTACGTGCCCTTAGAAGGTCTGGGAGGAACACCAACTGTTCACAGTTGCTGCCCTTGAGAGGCGTGGCCACAGGGAACAGGAGGCGGGGAAGGGCCTTCCACTTTAACTTCACATTCTTTAAAACTGATGACTCATTTTTCAAACAAGCACGTAGGATGCGTTATTTAGTTGTTTTTTGTTTGGTTTTTTAAAAAAACTTCTTACTTTGAAATAATTTTAGATGGACAGAAGAACAGGATAGTACAGAGTTCCCACGTGTCCTCACCTAGCTTCCCCTGCTGTTAACATCTGGCGTCCTAACATCCGGAACATTTGTCAAAACCAAGAAATAGACGTTGGTACAATACTGTTACTGAAGAATAGACTTTATGTACTTACATCGCTTTTCCACTCACGCCGTTTTTCTGTGCCAGGTTCCAAAGCAGGATCCCACACAGAGTTTACATGTTAATCTCCAATCTGTGCCAGTTCCTTCGTCTTTGGTGACCTCGTCACCTTTGAAGAGTGCTGGTCAGCTGTCTATAGAGCATCCCTCAATTTTGATTTGTCAGATGTTTTCTCAAGATCTGACTGAGGTTACTGCATCGCATGGTGGGGGTGGGGGCGGGGGAGGACATGGCCATCCACATGACTAATCACTGGTCAGGTTAACCTTCATCACTCAGAGAAGGCGATCCTGCCAGGCTCCTCCACTGGCAAGTTACTTTCTTTCCCTTTCCATACTTGATTCACCAGAAGTGAGTCGCTAAGTCCAGCCCACAGTCAAGAGGAGGGGAACGAAGCTCCACCTTCTGGTTACTATGCTGTTAAATAAGATTAAACTATCCCTTAAAAGAGATCACTTTCTCTTCGTGCAAACAGAAGTATCTAAGGAAGATGTCTGTCTAGAAGGTCAGAGTTGTTTCTTTGTTTTCAATATGTGGATTGTCAACAACACAGATGAACAAATGTCCACAACTGCAGAGCCCTCACTCTATGCCAGGCAGCGTCCTGCCCACTTAGACATATTAACTCATTTAATCCTCAGAACAGCCTGATGAAAGTGAGGCTGCAACATTATACTGACCGACTGGCACAAAGAGGGTCAATCGCTTGCTCCTGTTAACACAGTTATTAAATGGTGGAGCAGGATTCGAACTCTGGCCTCCTGGCTCTAGACATCATGCTGTCTAGAGAGCTCTCTGTGATCCTGCTTCTCAGTATACAACTCCCAAATTTCAGGACAGTCAAATGCAGCAGCAAAGTGTAATTCATGGAGAAGAGTGACTTGGGGCAAGATGTCAAGACCCAAATGGGGACCTCCCTGGTCGTGTAGTGGTTAAGAATCCACCTCCCAATACAGGGGACATGGGCTCGAGTCCTGGTCCGGGAAGACCGCAGATGCCGCAGAGCAACTAAGCCCATGCACCACAACTACAGAGCCTGTGCTCTAGAGCCCGTGAGCCACAACTACTTAGCCCGCGTGCCACAGCTACTGAGCCCGTGTGCCACAGCTACTGAGCCCGTGTGCCACACTGAAGCCCGCGTGCCTAGAGTCTGTGTTCCACAATAAGAGAAGCCATTGCAATGAGAAGCACGCACACCACAACGAAGAGTAGCCCCCACTCGCCACAACTAGAGGAAGCCCGCGTGCAACAACGAAGACCCAATGCAGCCAAAAATAAATAAATGAATGAATAAATTAATTAATTTTTTAAAAAGACCCAAATGGGACAGCGGCTTCTCTGGAGAGAAGCACACCCACAGTGGCGTTCCTAGGATCAACACTGCAGGGCTAAGTAGGCCCAACAAAACCAAGATGCTCTGGGGCAGGGGGTGGGGGCAGGGTTTCAACAGAAGACAGTCCTCCTTTACCTTTAGAGAGAAGCAGGGAATACAGGACACCTGAGCTCGTCAAAGGACCTCTCCGTCCACGGGCATAAAAGACGCTCAAAATCCATGGGCCACAACGCTTACTGATATCCCAGCCCACGTGTCACAGAGACCAGCTTGGAACTGTCTCCCGCAATAACAAGGACTATTCCTACGCTTCTGAGGGTTCACTGTAACACCCTCAGAAGACACTTCTGGAGTCAGCAACAGAGCACAGAGGTCAAGGCTGGAGCAAGCCTGTCTGGCTGGGGAGAGAGAGGATATAAGACAGAAAGAGACCAACCGCCCAGACGGGGGAAGACACTTGGCCCATGACCTGTCCCATCTGCAACGTGGGCTTGTTGAATCCCAACCGTTAACTCTTTGATATACTGACATCAGAAAGCAACAAGGAAACGAGCTGTTTCTAGAAAAACAAGAAAGGAACCAGGAACGTGTGGGCAGCTGCCGCCTTCCCCAGTAGCCCACGTTACTCAGTTCCCACACTGAACTTTACCATTATCCTTCGCCACAGAGAAAAACGATGAAGAATCAAGCAGGGAGCGATGAATGTCCCTTTCCTGGATGCCCGCTCCACACCACTGTCCTCTCTAAATATCCCGTTCATTTCTCCTCCATTTAACTCTTGCTTGTACTGTTCTCCAATTGTTTCACCTGCAAAAATGTGCCTTTAAAATGCCACTAATACAGAACTATGTCAACTCTAACACCACCCCGATCCCATCTCACAAGTGGACAGAGGGCAGGTCTTCTGTCAATACCCAGAATTACAGAACAGGGAACAGAAGGTACAGCCTCTGGTGCTTGTCTCCATGTAAGTTTCCCAGATCAGCGCAGTCGGCCTCTGTTTAAACACATCCATCGAGCTAGGTCTTAAGAGGAAAACAGAAACACCTCCCCTCAAGACGGAGTCTCAGTGTGCATTTTAAAAGCGCCTAGACATATTCTATTAAATGCAGAGGAGTGCTGGGACTTCCCTGGTGGCGCAGTGGATAAGACTCCACGCTTCCAGTGCAGGGGGCCTGTGTTCCGCCCCTGGTCAGGGAACTAGATCCCACGTGCCACAACTAAGGAGGTGGCGAGATGCAACTAAGGAGCCCGCCTGCTGCAACTGAGACCTGGTGCAACCAAATAAATAAATAAATAAAACAAATGCAGAGGAGTGCTGTTAACAGCGGATATCTGAATGCCTACTGTGTGCCAGGCACAGTTCTCAGGGCTGTTCAAAAAAGAAAAAAGACATTCATCACCAACCACCCCAGAGGTAACTGCGTAACATTTCAATGTATTCTTTCTCATGCATTTCAAGGTTTTACCTCAGTCGGAAACAATAGAATAATATTCAAGAGGGGCACATTTCCCAATTTTTCATGGCACCAAAACCTGAAACTTATGGACTGGAGCATGATGTGTGGCAAAAACCTAAAATCACTTAAGCAGATATTTGTAAGCGCCTAGAAAAGTAATGAATCGCTAGAAGTAAACATACGTTCAACTGTATTTACAAAACAGAAATGGACTCACAGACTTAGAGAATAATCTTATGGTTACCGGTGGGGGAAGGGTGGAGGGATGAGATAGTTAGGGAGTTTGGGACTGACATGTACGTACTGCTATATTTAAAAAGGATAACCAACAAGGACCTACTGTACAGCACAGGGAACTCTGCTCAATGTTACGTGGCAGCCTGGATGGGAGGGGAGTCTGGGGGCAGAACGGACACATGTATATGTACGGCTGAGTCACTCTGCTGTGCACCTGAAACTATCACAACATTGTTAATCGGCTATACTCTAATATAAAATAAAAAGTTAAAAAATAAATTTAAAAAATTAAAAAAATAAACATACGTTCACCAAGTGCAGAACAAGAGGCTAATATCTTTCTTTCCTTAACTCTCCCCTTTACTTCCCCCCCAAATAATACCACTACTGCTCTTATTACTAATACTGAACTGGTGGATCAGCAAATTATTAGAGATTAATGACATCTGATTTTGTCTCCCATGATATCCTTGTGAATAATCTGGAAACAGGAGGATCTGATTCTAGTATATGGTAGGTAGTATGGTAGTATTTACTATACTGAAAGGACATGAATGTGGCTGAAAGGACACTGATCCTGAATGAAAGTCCACCTGGAGGAAAATGTCTACAGGAGAACACAATGATCTCACTGGACCTCTCTTGTCTAACAGTTCCAGTAAGGTGCGAATAGAGACAGAAGTCCTGCCTATCAAAAAAAACGCCACAACCATGAGTCTAAAGGTCATAGAGAACAATAAACAGGTGAAATTTAAAACACTTAAAAAAGATGACTGATGAAAATCATAATACTTTAATACTAGGCAGTACGAAACTAAAGTAATTAAAACAGTCCTGTATGGGCCCAAGCTAAGGCAAATTAATGAAACAAAAGAAAGTATAGGAACGGATCCAAATAAGAATTTAGAGTGCGATATGGTGGCATGTGTAAGCGCTGCAGGAAAGGATGGGTGGGTTGCATAGTAAGTGGGGCTGGGGACGATAACTAATTGAGAAAAAAATAAACATGGAGGGATCCTTGCCTCACAACATACACCAAAATAAACTCCAGATGGATTACGGAGTTTAGTGTCAAAACATGAAACCATAGAAGAACTAACAGCGAACATAAGTGAACATGATCTTGGCAGGGGAAAGGGATTTCTAAGCTTAACAAAGGGGAAGGAAGCAGAAATGGAAAGACTTCACTACATAAAAATTTGTAACTTGGGAATCTCAAAACACATAAACAGTAAAAGATAATGATAAAGGACGGATGAAACTGTAACAGAGAACAAACACGTGTTTAGCAGTTTTTATACAGAAAGAGCTCTTCTAATTTGTTTATTTACATGATATATTTACCAAAATATTTTTTTTTTTTTTTTTTTTTTTTTTTTTTTGCGGTACGCGGGCCTCTCACTGTTGTGGCCTCTCCCGCTGCGGAGCACAGGCTCCGGACGCGCAGGCTCAGCGGCCATGGCTCACAGGCCTAGCCGCTCCGCGGCATGTGGGATCCTCCCGGACCAGGGCACGAACCCGCGTCCCCCGCATCGGCAGGCGGACTCTCAACCACTGCGCCACTAGGGAAGCCCCCAAAATATTATTTATAATAGTAAAATACTGGAAACAACATGAATGTTAAGTGGAGGGACAGCTAAATAAATCACGGCATCTTCATACAGTGGTGCACTGTGCAGTTATTATCATGCAGTATAAACATATTTAGTGACATCAAAAAAAATCAAACATTGTTAAGCTAAAAGCCAGTTACAAGATATAGCATCGTTCAAATTCTAAAAAATAATAATATCCCATCTGTACAGAAAAGGCTAAAATTACATATGCCAAAATGTTTAAAATTAAAACCATCTTTGAGATGAGATTAGGGATGATTTTCTCTTCTGTGCTTCTCTGCATTTCTAGAAGTTTTTTTAAAAAAAAAACAACAGACAAGAAATACTTTTGAACTCAAAAATAAAAAATAAAAATAAATAAATGAAAAAATATACATACACAGAAAGAGGACAACTTTACAGTCACATTTCCAGCTATTATACACATGGGACGGTGGCCAGCACTGAGACAACACAATCAACAGGATGAAAGAAAACAGCAATAAATGTCAAGTCCTGTCCTCAGGTTTAGGGGACAGAGAGGCCTGGTTTAATTGTCAACTCCGTGAAAACAAAAACCCTGCTCATTTCAGGGGACCACAAGTTCCACAGAAGCCAAGGGTTTGATTTGGTTTCTTAATAAAAGAACAGAAAGTTAGTGATTCGGTGTCTATACCAAGGAAGGAGAAAGACTCTGTAACCAACCAGTGAGGTTCAACCGAGAAGACCACATCCCACAATAAGCATCGTCACCCGGGAGACGCATCCACAGGCAAACACGTCAGAGGCGAGTGACGGGGATGATAAGGACCTTGGAAACCATTTCATAGGAAAAATTAGAAACACCAGAGATGTGTACTCACTTGAATGGAAAAGGGACACGCACAGGGACAAGGGACAAGAAGAGGTGGGAGCACAAAGCTAAATGAACTACAGCACCTTCACGCCGGGCTGCCCTGTACAGCCACGAAAAATCAAGGGACGGAGGAATATTTAGGGGCCTCGAAGCAGCACACGCGGCAAAGTTGAAAGCAGCCTGTTACGAAATGCACACAGTGTCATTTACGTTCTACAATGAATAACAGCAGGAAGACGCTCTTTTGGGGGTGGAACAAGAAACAACTGTCTCTACCCTTGCAGGCAACCAAGTAGACAGTATCTCAACAGAAAGGATTCTAACAATTCGGGGTGCCCCTAGACTCCTGTATGTAAAGAAAGTGGAAGCACTCTGAGAACTCGATGACTACCGATTAGAGGTATTTCTAGAGGATGTTCCTTCATCAGGGTCGGTACTTCCTAAATGCCCTTCGAGGACCAGGAGCTTGTCAGAAACATAGATCCCTCGTATTTCCCCAGCCCAGACTCAGAGTCAAACTCATAGGCAAAACTCCAGAAACTGGACTTTAAAGGATCCACCAGCCGATTCTGATGCACAATCAGGTTCAGAAACCCTTGGAAAGGTGACATCTTTAATAGGTTTTTAAGAAATATCTTTTTTTTAAGGCAATATTGAAAGAAACAAAAGAAGTCAAAATCACCAAATTCTGTCACCAAGATGAACATTCCTGGCCAATATCCATCTTGACCTCTCTAATCTATATGCAGAATACATCACAATTTCACATAAATGGAATAATCTATATATGTAACATTTTATACTATGTTGAGACCATCTTTCCAACTAAAAGATACATATGCACCATCGTTTTTAACAGCTGCACAGCAATGCACAGCAAGAACGTTCAGTAATGATTTTATGCAGTCCAAACGACCACTTTACCAACTTGAAAAAAAAAGAAAAGAAAAAAACCCTTGAATTAAACAACGCTGTAATGAGGAGCATTTCAAACATATCAACGACCGTAAGTCGGAGTGCCTCATAAGAGACTAAGGCCGCTTTACATTTGGATACACATCGGCAGAAAATCACACTCAACTACATGCTCACCAACAGGACACAGTGGCCCCTGGATTCCCTCACAATTAGCAAGATGATAAACATTTAAGGGGAAAACTGCCAGTCTGTGTGGAACCTGCAGAGCAGTTTCCCCAAATGGAAGAGGACAACCTTCTTAAGTTTTAAAGAAAATCCAACAAAGATCAGGAGAAAACCTCCTTGCAGAACGCACGGGCATTCTTCGCCTCTTCACTCCAGAGCCCAGTTCTGAAGTACATACCCGGCCCTCTCCTACTCCCCCCTCTCCTAC
Organism: Aethalodelphis obliquidens; assembly: GCF_003676395.1. NCBI lineage: Eukaryota > Metazoa > Chordata > Mammalia > Artiodactyla > Delphinidae > Aethalodelphis > Aethalodelphis obliquidens. The sequence goes on from NW_020837964.1 coordinate 15,633,595, forward strand.
TCACACCCAGCACCAGGCTCCGACACAGGACGGTAACAGGGCAACAACCAGCAGAGCCTCCAGGAGATGCGGCTTCTAGGGACTTGGACGAGCCCGTAACAGAAGTGAGACCGGTTACTTCCCTCCAGGACTCCATGGCCCAAATGCATCCAGCTTCTCTTTCCTTCAGAAGGCACGAGGCATTGCTGGAGAAGCAGAGGATACAAGGGGCTCTTCCAGGAGACCATGGGGCAGTAGACAGAGGGGGACAGAGAGCTGAGGGGGTTCGGGCTGCGCAGGTGTGACCTGAGAAAGGCCTTAGAAAAATCATCAGAGGGAATCTCGCTGCCGTTTGGATTTAGAACTACCCTCAACCCCTGATCAAGGCATCTGAATACCAAGGTGACAGGCATGACAGAGACAGCTGACGTGGCCTGGCTTCTCCTGAATGCTACCACGCTGCAAACGGCCACCACGTGCCAAAAGGAGGCAAGGCGTCTTGAAGAAAAGGGCCAAGGCAGAGAGAGGCCAGTGTATCTGGATTGGCTCTTCTGTGCTTGTGATTCATGCCGGTTCCAGGCCCTGGGAAGCTGGTAGGGCCTTGTCCTAAGGAAGAAGATAGGCCTCTGCCGGTTTCCTAGCAACCCTTGCAGGCAGCAGGCAGCATCCAGGGGAAAATTAAAATGGCCACAGGCACAGATGCAAAACTGAAGCAGGCCCAGCTCCCAGTTAGGCGTGAGGACCCAGGGCCCCTGGCAACTAGCCCCCAAACCAAGCTCCGCCGAAAGGCATTTGGGGTACCACCTACGGAGGAGGTCTCACTTCCTTCTCCTTGGCCCTGCAGCACCTGCAGAGCACATTCACACCGGCAACCTCACACCCTGCCACTGTGGGATAGAAACAGCAGACTTCCTTTCCACATTTCAGGGGTGTGAAAACCAGAAGGGCACACCCCACTGTCCTTAGAACTTTAATCCCAGGCAGTGATATACAAGGCACCCACGTCTTGACTCTTCTCTTTGCAGCCCAATTCTTTCCTCTGCAGTTACTTTGACAAGCCCGCTCCATTTGGCAACACCCTCTGCTAAACAGGCTTAGTTCCCCCTCATCTCCCAACCGTGGCAGCAGCTCGGGCCCACCTGTTCCAGACACAGGACCTTCCCTTTGTGTACTTTCAACCGTCCCTTCTCTATCAGCCTAAGTTCACCACATTCTACTCAACCCATTACGCCAACGAAGGCCAAGTGGGAGGAGTGATGACTGACATGAGGACTTAGCCTAACTCTACAGCACGTATAGGAAAGGGCCAACATCTGGGCCAGCCTTGCAGTCACAGCAAGGAGGTCCATCGGGTCGTCACCTTCAGCAAAGGGACTGGAGTAGAAGCTAGTGCCAGATGAGATGGGTGCAGCCGAGCACACTTGACGGCACACACGGCCGTAGCACACTGTTACTCCAGGTGCTCTTCCATTACCTGGTTTCCATCTATGAAATTATCTTGTGTGATCAGATATTAATCATAAGAAATTTGCTTTCAATCGCTACGTGCTGTACTGTTTTGGAAACTCCTTCACATCTCTCAGAATATCCAATCCTAGTAACTCTGGGAGGCAAACAGCTCCATTTTACAGATGCTATTAAGGTACCCAGGCAGGGTCCGAGGCTGGTACATGCCTGAGCTAGGAACAAACCAGAATCCCACTCCCCAATCCAGCTTCCTGCTCTGTCCATACCAAGTCCCTCAGGTATGAGTATTAAGCCCATATATGGTAAAGACACTGTAAGGACTGATGAAATTAGGAGGATCTAAGGCACTATATCATCCATAAACATTACAGCAAATATATACACATATGTGTATTTATATGTATATCTATTTATATGTTACATACATATATGTAACGGGCATCCATTATCTATCCATCCATCTGTCCATCCATCTGGGTATCAGGGATAGAAGGGATATACTGTATCCTTGATAACAGGCAAATTCCTCACTTCATTTACAAAATCAAGTATTTTGTCAATGATTTTTCTAGGGTCCCCATTTCTATGGCCCTGATTTAGGCCGGGCAGTCAGTCTCGGGCTGTTTTAGACACGCAATAAGAAGCACCGGCACACCCAGGAATTAACACTATCCCACAGTCAGCAACACTGCTTCCCAGATCTCTGTCCTGACCTCATCAATCTCAAGTCCCTTCTCCCTGGTAGTAGATGAAGTGGGAGCTAATGAAAAACCTAAGGAAATCAGCACCGCTAAGAAAATGCCAATACTCATTCGAAATCAACATAAACAGTTGGCTGTTTCTATCCTAGTCTGAATTGCGTCGTCCTTTCTGGAATGCCTCCCAGGCAGGATCATGTCCTTACGTTCCATATAACGCCTGCTTCACGATGCTATTACTCATTAAGTGTCAAAATAATAATTATCCCAGATGGCGAATTCACAAGTGGGTTAGTCATCAGCGCTAACAGGGCTGGATCCCACTTGCCCCGGGCACTCAAGTTCAGCCGTCAGAATGTTCTGAAACAGACTGTTCCTTCTTCTGGTTGGTTATTTATTTTGTAACATCGAGAGGCTCCCATTTTCTCCTTTAGAGTTGGTTTCAATAGGTTAAACCTCTTGGAAGCCACATAAGACGATCTTCACTTTGCAGCTCATAACAAAAAACTGTTGATAGAACAACTTTAGATTTGACCAGGCTCTGAACTCAACTCTCCAACCCAAGGTGTCTCATATGAAGGCATCTCCAAAGCAACACGACAGTAGCTTCCTAGGAGTGTTTCAAGAAAATTACCTCTGCTTTCCTACAAGGGTAGTCACTGCTGGGAAAACTATGGTGGAGGTAAGAACCAAAGAGCTCCTAACCAACACTTGTTTTATTCCTGATTCTGCTCCCTCCATGAGAAGCAAACGGTTACAACGGCTGACAGGTTTTGCCATAAGTTGTTTCAAGTTAGCGGAGGGGATGTCGCTTCGGTTCCACCAAGTTGCACTGGGTATTCTCAGGTAGAATGGGGGGCGGGGGGTGGGCACCGATGCAGCAGACTGTGGGCTGCAGCCAGAGGGTGTAACTACAATGCCAGCCTTAAAAAGCCAACAGGCTGTTGAATGCCAAGCCTGCAATATTAATTTGCATATGACATCAATTTTGCCGTCAGTGTGTTAATGTGTGATTAATTCTGTCATGGGTTAGAGCAAGGAGAATTAGTTAATTGTCAGAAACCCTTCTCATTCACTCTCTCATTCATCCCCCGCCTCCCTCGAACGTCCCTTTTTTTTCTCTTCTTATTAAACTAACCTCCTGGGCTTTCTTCCTTGGGGTACTTCTTTCCTGCAGGATTTTAATCCCATCTCCTCCTACCCTTTCTATAAATGCATTTTCAGAAGTGAGAACGCAGATGGGTCGGGTACCGCCCTCCCCCCACCCCCCAGCAAGTCTGAACTCTGTCCAGGAAGTAGCGGGGGTGGTTTGGGAAGGTCTTACAACAGGGACACACAGATCCTATTCATGTTCGTGGTCCACTGCCAATGCCGGCGATACCTGTATGCATTGTACAATCCGCTGTTTGTATGCTATGCAAATAACCTGTGGAGCTGGGACAAGCTGGAATGTGGAGTGAACACAAAGCCATTGCTGTGCTATAGAAATGGGTCAGTCGCTGCCCATTTTCCCCGGCTGCCCAGCGGCTGGCCGGCTTCTTCCTTCTGAGCAAGCCTCGGCCACCATCAATGCAGCTCCAAGTTCAGCTTGGTCACTGCGAGACCCATGCAGTTTTACTCATCAATTATTCCTTCAGCTAGCTAGCTAGACTTTAAAAAAAAAAAAAAGGCCAGAAAAAGAATCTTGGGGGACTTCCCTGGCCGTCCATTGTTAAAGAATCCACCTTCCAATGCAGGGGGCATGGGTTCAAGCCCTGGTCAGGGAACTAAGATCTCACATGCCGCGGGGCAACTAAGCCCGCAAGCCGCAACTGCTGAGCTCGCACGCCTCAACGAGAGAGCCTGCATGCTGCAAACTACAGAGCCCACGCACTCTGGAGCCCGCGCACCACAACTAGAGATGAGCCCCCACACTGCAACAAAGAACCCGCACACCACAACGAAAGATCCCGCGTGCCTCAACGAAGATCCCACGTGCTGCAACTAAGACCCGACGCAGCCAAAAGGAAATAAATAAATAAAATATTTTAAAAAAAGAATCTCGGGGCCCCAACTCTGTAAAGGGCAAGAGAGTTCTAGAGCCCAGGGGTGTCAGAAAGTTTCATGGGGTATGAGCATGTCACAGGTCAGATTGAACAGCTCCAACCACAGTGGCAATGTCGAGGACACACAGCGCTGGTGAAGGATGGAGGTTCTGAGGAAGCCGGTCCCCACCTGTGCCAAAATACAGCCCACAACTCTTACCCCCTTCCTGGGTCCTTCTATTACCTTCCGCAACGCCTTGAGTTGCCCTGATTTTTGAAGAACTAAAACTGAGGAAGAAAGGACCCAAAGCAAATTCACGGATACCCTCATCTGCAACTCTACCATCACCCAGGATTCTTCTCATTTGCAGGCTGAGAAACCAACTGTCACCTTGTGGCCCAATCCATCCCAGACCAATTTTCTAGGGGGCTGGAATGGGCACCAGCCAAGGGCGGGCAGGGATCACAAGTTTTACATCTTCTGGAAGACAAGAATGAAATGAAAAGACGCACAGTCTCCCACTCCCAAGCAAGCTACAGAATACATGTCAGGTTATTGAAATGGGCCCTAAATTCGTGTCTGAAAGCATGTTTCCAACTGTTACCATATAAACAGTTGACTACAGTATAGAGGAGGCAGGTAACCGAGACCTATGTACCTGTTGCAAGCAACATTTTATGATCTTTTCACAAAGCACAGGGCTCATTTTAAAGGCTGGAAGCCGCTGTTGTTTTTTTCTTAATTTGGAAAAAAACATCAATTGGAACTTTTTGATTAGCAAGGAGTAATGTTCTTATGGGCCATGATGCTTATAATGTCTTGTCATTTTACTTCACATATACTCTTACAGCTAAACTCTAACTAGATGTTGGACAGGGACCAAGTATAATTTCTCATGATAACCAACTAAACAGTGCTCCTAAGCGGTCTCTTTCTCTCTCTCTCTCTCTCATACACACACACACACACACACACACACACACACACACACACGCACGCACTCCCTCTTCCTGTCTCTCTCACCCCATCCCACCCTCTTACTCACTTCCTTCCCCGAGTAATAAAAGCCAGATAAATCCATGAAGGCGGCAAAAGAAGAGATCTCGGCAGCAACCGTACTTTCCAAACACTTGTTTGTATTACAACTTTTGAAAAATGAATTAAGATCTAGAATCCATCAAAAAAAAAAAAACTTTTCCCAGCCCTCATGGAAGTTACTGGAGAAATCAATGAGCTGCAAGTGTCTGTGATCAACAGGAATTTGGGTCTCTTCTTCCTTTTCAGATTATCTGTAGCTCAAACTGCTTTAATATGGGCATTATTCACACATGAAACTGGAATTACTCAGCACGTGGGAAATAGGTCCCGACCACCCATGGCCATTAAAGACCCCATGACATATTTCTAAGCCAGCCAAAATGCAACACAGACAGCAGGCCCAGCAGTTGCTGGATTCAGAGGAGGAATGATTTCATGCCCCTTGTGGACAAAGCAGAAACCAACGTTCCTAGTTCTGGTCCATCTTTAAGGCCTATCGATGATGTCATCCCGGCCAACCACCTCCAGGCACAACACATCCCATCTCAAAATGGCTAATTCTAACTTTTCTGAGTACTGACATTCCACAGACAAGGCATCGCCAAGGAGTCAGCTCCTCCAGGCTTATTAATTTTAAAGGAAAGTCTCAAATAAGAAGAGATCAGAAGCTGGAAAACAGGGTGTTAAGAACAGTGAGCCAGGGCTTCCCTGGTGGCGCAGTGGTTGAGAGTCCGCCTGCCGATGCAGGGGACACGGGTTCGTGCCCCGGTCCGGGAAGATCCCACATGCCGCGGAGCGGCTGGGCCCGTGAGCCATGGCCGCCGAGCCTGCGCGTCCGGAGCCTGTGCTCCGCAACGGGAGAGGCCACAACAGTGAGAGGCCCGCGTACCGCGAGAACAGTGAGCTGGAGCAGAGTCCTAGTACAGGGTTTCTGGACTGTTCTCACTGGAGAACTGCCTCTTAAAATCTACTTCAATATTTCTCCCCTTAGTTTCACTTTGGGGAGCTGAACATTCAGAATCTTCCATTCCTTTCCCGCACAAATGGCGAGTCTTCCTCTTTCCTCTCTACATCTTAATCATCCTTACCTTTCTTCTTCCTCAACTTCTCAATCTGCATCAATCATTTCCTTAAAAAGCCTTGTGGAATCATTTCTCCAGGGAAACACCTGCTGCGGGTAATGCTCCCTTGCCCTCCTGGTTTGCTCTCTTATCTAGAATGAGTCAGTTCTTCTCCAGGTGCTGGGGGTGGGGTGAGGTGACACGCTTCACAAAAGGAGGAGCAGCGCTGCACGGGAACTTTGGGGAGACGCTCAGCCATCAATGCATCCGATAGAAATACCCTGTGATTTGGTACTAAAGGCAGCGGTGGCCTTCCTGGCGCCCCGGAAGGCCAGCAGCATGGCGCTGGGGCTCCCAGCAGGGCCCGTGCACAGCCCTCCCGCCTGCCCTCCAAGCCGCCCGGGGTAGCTGCGAAAGGCTTTCCACGCCAGGCACACTCCCAGCACTGCGCGCTCCGCAGTGCTCTCTCCCCCACCAAAAACCCCGAGGCCTCCGGAGTGTACAGTAACCACAAGCCTTTCAGTGGCTCATGTATTTACAAACTGAGGCATGTCGAAATCAAAGGGGATACCACATGACATAATTCGCATTAAAATGTCAACAGGCTGACAATTTATAGAGTCAATCCACGGAAGGTGGGGAGGACTAAGACTTAGTAATTGTTTAATTCCTGCTGAAACCCACGGCTGCTGTGCCTTCGGGAAGCTGGGATGTGCTGGGGGCCTCGAGCCGGCGCAGCGCCCCATGGGGCTGGCACCAGGCCAAGGCCAGGGGACAGGTTTAACCGTTTAGGGTGCTCCACGTTGAGAGAGAGAGGGAAAGGAAAGGACTTCAGTGAAACATGGCAGGAGAGGGCGTCGGAGGCACGAGAGCGTGTCCTTCCACAAAGTGGCTCAGGGTGGTTCCCAAGAGGGAAAGGTCCCCTCTGCTGTGCCCCTGCCCCCTTCACGCCCCCTTTATTTCCCACGTGTCCAGAAGCTGGAGATCTGAATGCATGCAAAAGGCCCACCAGCCTCGGTTTCCTGGCTGCCCTGAGGCAGCGACCTGCTCACCAAGCAGCCTGAAGAAGGGGGTGAGGGAGGGAGGGAGGGAGGGCGGCAGCATCTGTACCTCGATTACACCAGCCTCCAACCTCCGGTGCCCCACCTCCCGAAGAAGCAAGAGCCAAGTCATGACCCAGACCAGACCCCTGCTCACAGAAAACCACCCTGGAAGTTTCTTCCACCTCTTCCGCCATCCCTACCAATAACACTGTTCTGACCCATAGCTCATAAAATACAAATTCTCAGTGCCTATTTCAGACTCTCAGCATTCCCCACTCACAGGTATGGTTGCTCTTAGACTTCTGAAAATGGTCTCACTTGAGTTACTTCAAATGTACTGACCGTTAGTGGGGAAGGGTCCACCTAGGGGCCTGGGGCTGGGGGATGGAACCTGGAGTTTAACGAAGCTTTTTGGCGGGGGTGGGGGGTGGGGGGTTTGATCAATGCACTCAACTGCACCCTGAGCTCTGAGACACCTTTTAACTTCTCATCATGACACACGAGAGACACACGGAGAAGAGAGAAGTATTAAGAAGGCTATCTGGTGGGACTTCCCTGGTGGCGCGGTGGTTGGGAGTCCGCCTGCCGATGCGGGGGACACGGGTTCGTGCCCCGGTCCTGGAAGATCCCACATGCAGCGGAGCAGCTGGGCCCGTGAGCCATGGCCGCTGAGCCTGCGCGTCCGGAGCCTGTGCTCCGCAACGGGAGGGGCCGCAGCAGTGAGAGGCCCGCGTACCGCAAAAAAAAAAAAAAAAAAAAAAAAAGAAGAAGACTATCTGGCGAAGCTTACGGCTAATGATCATCATCTTTCGCCACAAAAAAAACATGTTCCAAAAAGGTGGCTTCGCTCTGTGGGACCCGCCCCCGAGGACGCCCAGGGCCACGTGGGCTGTAGCAGGGCTCTCCACACAAGCTCACTGTCTGTGTATAAACAGTAACACCTCGTTCTCTCTTCTACCTCATTAGCTGAAACACATTAAAACAAGTGTGCACTGGGAGCAGAAAATGAGACTGTTAAACCAAGCTGACATAATCCTCATCAGCTGTGGGAAATGAGAGCGCATCAGTGACGCTGAACCAACTACAGTCACAGGGATGCGCTGGGCTCCGAGACCCCCAACGTGAAAAGGGGGAGAAGATGAAAAGAAAGCGTCACTTAAAATATATATATACACATGTATATTATATAACATACTTCACACCTACTCCCCTTACAGATACAGCTTCCTGTCCACTCTTTATATTATTCCATGAGAGAGGAGTGTTCTCTGATAAAGTACTCCTTTAAGATTCTTCTTAAAAATCTTTGCCAAACTATTTAGAATTGGAGAACAAAGAAAAACAAAAGTAAATTTATTTTTTAAATTGAGGGTGGGTGGGCGGGGAGGGTAATGAACTCTGTGTGATCTATGCTTACAGACAGGCTTTCTAAGTCCAAAGTATATCTGGAAGCCAACGTAAGTCCTAACACCCAAAAGGACCAGGACACAAGGTGCGAAAGTCCTAACGCCCAAAATGACCAGGACACGCTTCAAACCTGAAATAGCTAGGAAGACAACAGTAATTCAAGCTCTCCAGCAACAAAACCAAACTAGCGTTTGCCTTCACCTGCCACTGTCAACTGGGAAAAACCGCTCAGTGTCGATAACATTTAGAAATGCCCATAAAACCTACTAGGGAAGAAAACAAAGATAATGCCTGTACGCTTCCAAAATAAGGAAGGTTATGATTATACTGAAGATAAATGACAGAATCATTACCTACATCCGAGTGTGTAAGAAATGCAAAAGACTCGCATACGATAGTTATAAAATGTAAAATTTCACCCAAGGAGTAATAATTGTGTGGCATAATGATGCCCCACGTCCTGCGTATTAGAATATCATAGTTAGTGGTAAAAATCACATGTGAAGTGAGTGTTGCTATGCAAAACTTCCTTTTGCATTTCCTCACTTGTGTCCAAATTTGCAACCTTAGCATGTTACTGCCGTTGATTTGCATTTCATTTCGTAGGTGTTTCCAAACGTCAATGGTGGATACATTCCTTACAGGCCTCTGGACACCAGCGTGAAACTTACATTGCCCGAAACGCAGTCCTCAAGAGTAGCCATTAAATTCACCATTCAAATGACAAAAAGCTGCTCTGTTTCCCAAGTATACTTGCCAGATCCGCTCATGCTGATCTAATCATCAGGCAGGCAATGAACTTGGTGAGATTTTTCTGTTGCACATACTTTGCACATCGTTTCAGATGTTAAAGATTGTTTCACATTAAGTCTTGTTTCTTTCAAATCAAGGAGGGAGGCCTCTCTTCCCACTTACTGACTCAGAGCTGTAATCAGAGATCCCAGGTTTAGCCATTTAGTTCATAAAACCAAAAAAAAAAAAAAAAAAATCAGCTTTCAAAAGAGGTGGGGTAGGGAGAAAACATCCATAACTTGCGTAGCCAAGGAGATTAACTTCCAATGTACAAATAAAGGAATGCACAGTTTAAAGAAAAAAAAGTTTCAGCTGAAGAAAAATTTTGGAATATTGTAAATTAATGGATAACAAACAGTTGCCATGGAAACGTTTTACGTACTTGACTGCAGGTGTTCGCTACAGTGAATGTAAACACTGAAAGAAGAGTCCTAAGGCAATGTTAAGCCATCCATGCCACCAACACTGTGGTTTTCAACATAAATGAACTCACTTAGGCAAGGTGGGTAAGGCAGCTTTGCAGCTCTGGCTAATACTTCATTTGTGTTCAGAGGCTGTTCCCCCTTTACGATAGTCTGTGGCATTGCCAAGGTTACAAAACGTAAACAGGCACAAATACAAGACATTAAAGAGAGACGCCAAAGCCAAATACACTCCCGTTTAACTAGAACGTAACCTGCACTTTTCAATCTTTGCCCTCCATGCGGTGCATTTCTGGATTATGATTTCTTCAGAGTGAATCTGCATTAGCTTTAATCAGAAAAGAATGTATATAAGGGAAGGGGAAAAACAGAGACCACAGTTCTGAGTGTGCCGTGTACTCTGAACCAGTTTCCAAGCCTCAATTCCCACTTGCACCTAGTTTTGGTCACGCAAGGGAAATATGGGTGTATTGGGGCTTGCGGGGTAGGCCTGCTTAAAAAAATCAAATTCTGAAGTCCCCAAGGTCCCCCAGGTTAGGCAGGACAACATCATAAAATTATGTCAGTAAAAGTAACTTCACCGCTCTTTCCTCTCACAGCGGAAGACCTGTTAGGCACGTCTCAGAGAAGGAGTCAAAGAAGGAGTAGCCCAAATAAAGCTGGACTTGGATCACTTTCTAACTTTCCTAAGTACTTCACTAGATCACTTCTCGCTGCATTACATAGAAGAGACTGATGTATTCCCTTAAAAAAAAAAAAAAATCCTGCAGACACACACTCTTAGTGTTGAAAGGGAACCTAGTGGTCCCTCCCAGCCCCTCATTCCTCCGATGGGACCACAGCTGACTGACCCGAGGTTAAATTATCGCCCAAAGTCTTCACTACACATTGGTCACATCTCTCAAAGGGAAATTCTTTCTCCCTCCTGCAAACCAAAAAACCCCACCAGCCTTTCTGTCCCCTAAACAAAAAGCGTGCCAAGTTCAAAACTAATGAAAACCAAATTATAAAGTAACTTCAATTATGTGGTCTACGTAAGACAACGGAAAATCCAACACAGGAAAGTGGCACTGTTAGAGAAGAGCAAGTTGTTCTGTGCCGTGTGCCGACTGCACTGCAGGCACGTCCCAGGTAGGATCACATTTAACTCGCTCAGTAGTCCTACCAGGCAGGTCGTTTCAGGAGCCCGTTTCACAGTGGAAGAACACAGAGGGATTACGTTTCACGTCCAAAGCCACACATCTGTGAAGGGCAGGAGCTAAGATTCAAACGCAGGCAGCCTGACACCAGGAAGCCTCTCCCTCTTTAAAACCCCAAGAGCTACCTGGCTTTCCCCTAAGACACACGGGCAGCCTATCTTGAAGTTTTCTAGCGCCTGGCATCTAGTGAGCATCTGAAACTTCTGGAATGACCAACAGCCTCTTCAATTCCCACTGCCTCTCCTGCAGTGGTTGGAGACCTCTCAGTTGGGGAGGGTTTCTGCCTCCAGCGAAATATATGCACTTGCCTGAAAAAGAGAGAAGTATCTGAGCCCGACCTTCAGAGACACAGCAGAACATGTGCGTGGGAAGGCAGAGGGGAGGACAATGAGGGTGGAGAAGACGCCTCACAGTGAACCTGCAGCTTCCACGTGTGGACTGCAGAGTAGAAATACCACCTAACATCTACACTCATGTTATATTATGAAAATGTTCAGTAATAGAGAAGGATTGAAAAACAATCGTATAGTAGACACTTATCTATCACCCAGATGCTAAAATACTTTGCTATATATATACACACACACACATTAGTCTGTATATGTGTATATATATTAGTTTGTATATGTATATGTACATATATATATGTGTACATATATATTAGTTTGAGATATATATATATATATATAAAATATCCATTTATCAATGAAGCTTCCATTTTTGATGCATTTCAAAGTCAACTGCAGACAAACACACTTTGCGCCACTCCGCCAGCCCCCGCAAATACTTCAGCACACATGGTGTTAACTATAGTTCAATATTTGTTTATGGGGTACTTTTAAAAAATATTTTGTATTATTTTAACAGATGATTTGAGCAGACTTCCTTACTAATACAATACTGAAGAGGCCCCAATTCCAGTGTGTTACTAGTATGAAACGTGTGGCTCACGACGATTTCTTCTGAGAAGTTATAGTGACCACCACAGTGCATGAAAGGAAGCACCAGTTACAAAAATCAGTTTAGAATTACGGCCTCGGGTTTAGTATGTAGAAGAGATGAATCTGCCTTTGTCCGCTGTCCAGCTTGCCCGTCTATGTGATCATTCCCTCTTCAAAGCTTGCCCAAACAAACTCCAGCTTCCCTCCTTCCAGGAGGTCTGTTCTGATCTAACCAATTGGCTGTGATTTCTCTCTCCCTCTAACTCCTTCCAGACTTGGATAACTTTGGCACCGATCAACTCTTCTTTGTATCCTGCATGACAATGTTTTTCAAACTGCAGTTCCTGATCCTTCAGTGCAGTGGTTCTGAACCTGGAGCTATTAGAAACCCACAGTCTGGGAAATCTGAATCTCTGAGGGTTGGGCCAGGCAGGCCCCTCCTCCCTGGGTAGAGAGTCATAGCATTAGTGAATCATAAAAATCAATGCCATGAATACAACCAGCATTTGTGTTAAAAAAAAAAAAAAAAAAAGGAATAGGATAGAAAAGAAAGTATCAGAATGCAGCACATGTAGTAAGGATAAAATGATTTTGTAAAACTTTTGTTTCAGCTACATATATAAAATATCTCTCTATATGTATGTGCTAGGTCACCAATTAAAACGTATCTCTTTTTGTATTCTAGTCAACAAAGTTTACAAAGTTTAAGACCACAGCCCTAAAGAAGCCAGTACGTTATCCTGCGCCTTAAAGGTGTTTAGAACTTCCCTGGTGGCGCAGTGGTTGAGAATCTGCCTGCCGATGCAGGGGACACGGGTTCAAGCCCTGGTCTGGGAAGATCCCACATGCCGCAGAGCAACTGGGCCCGTGAGCCACAATTACTGAGCCTGCGCATCTGGAGCCCGTGCTCCGCAACAAGAGAGGCCGTGATAGTGAGAGGCCCGCGCACAGCGATGAAGAGTGGCCCCCACTCGCCTCAACTAGAGAAAGCCCTCGCACAGAAACGAAGACCCAACACAGCCTAAATAAATAAATAAATTTATTTATTTTTTAAAAAAAGGTGTTCAAAGATGTGCAGCTTGAACGTGGGGCAGGAGGAGAGAAGGAGATTGGAGCTCCTCTCTTACTGGCAATACATTCTGCCACGTGGTTCTCCTGGAGAAAACCAGATATGGGGCTAACCAGCATCATTTAGACACAAAGAGTTGGAGAGTGAACAGAGAAGATTCTAAGGAAACAGAAGGAGTAGACTTTTCAGGACTGAACCTAATCTTTAAGTTTCTACATTTAAGATTTTTGTCTTTGGTATCAAATCTTCAACTGACACTGACTGACTATCTAATACCTGCAGGACTGGGAAGGATACAAAGTTGGATAAGAATAAACAAATCCTGCTGTAAAGGGTCTTGTAATTGAGTAGAGGAGAAAGACCGCTGTAAAAATAGACTATCATAGGAAGTAGGAGGAAAGTGTCATCACTTTTTCTACCTCAACATCAATCTCTATGACTGCTGAGCGAAAAGAGGTGTGATTTGGGCTGGTGGAGTTTAGGGACACAGAGCCTAGGCCAGCTGCATGTGGGAATTTTCAAAATACTTGGACACAAGCTGCCCAACAGTCCCAGGACTGTTTCTCAGTGGGTCAGTACAGAAAAAAGCTGCACAGAATTGATGGTAAATAACATGGTTATAAACAGCTCTGGAAAGCTCTGGTCCACACATGACATCCAGTTTGCTCTGCCATGTGCTTCTGGACTCTCAATTATGTGAAGCCAAGTGTTCAGACTACACTGCTATACTAGATCCTAGAGCGGAGGAGAAACCGTGGGCACGTTCCACTAGTACGTTTGTCATTCAATAAGTATTTACTGAGCTGGTGTCAGACACTGTTCTAAATGCCAGGGATGTAGCCATTAATAAGGCCACCGAGATAGCCGATCTTTTGGTAGACAAATAAATAAATGAACGAATAAGAAAAATACATAGTAACTGTCAGTGCAGAGAAGTAAACTCAGATGGAGCTACTCTCAGTAACTAGTTGAGAGTGGGTGGTCAGGGGAAGCCTCTCTGAGGACTAGAGCTGGATGTCGAGGTCAAGGAAGCACATTCCAGACAGTGGAACCCCAAGTGCAAAGGCCCAGCAGGAGGTACCAGCTTGGCCCGCTGAAGGAACAGTAAGAAGGCCAGTGCGGCAGAAGAGTCATGGGAAGGGGAGGGGGTGTTATAAGATGAGGTTGGTATGGTGGGTGGAGTCCAGGTCACAAGGAGGTTTGGTAGCCAGGGTAGAAAGGTTGGCTTCTATTTTAAGTGGGATGGAAAGCCGCTGTTGGGTCTTTGCAGGGGAGTGATATGACCTGATTTTCCTCTTCATGAAATCACTGCACGGAGAGTGGATTCTAAGGGGCAAGAGTAGCGGCCAGGAGAGAGCTGACACAGTGAGAGACAACGGGGAAGGTGGCAGAAACATACCTTGAAGGTGGGGTCAGCAGGACGTAGTGATGATTTGGCTGCAGGGGAGTGAAGGAAGGAGGTGGCCACGATAACTCCCAGCTGTCAGGCTTGAGCAAATGGTAGACTGGCATGGCCCTGACCAAGGGAGCCCGGGGGAGAAAGGGGCTCGGGAGTCACATGGCCAGCAAGACTTCTCTTCAGGCCATGCTGAGTCTGAGGAGTCAACTGTCAGACATTCGGCAGAAGGGCCCAGTACAGAGGCAGATAAGAGGAGAGCCCAGGCTTCAAGACCGTGATTCCAGTGTCACCAGAAGGGAGATGTTGTTTAAAAGCTGAACATGACACTTGGGGAGAATTACAAACAGAAAAGAGAAGAGGGCCTGCGCCAAGCCCTGGGGACTCTAGCATTTACTGTAACAGAAGCCAGCGAGGGGACCAAGGAGACGGGCCAGAGAGGGACAAGACAAACCAGAAGACTGGTGTCACAGAAGCCAGGAGGGGACACTGTGACTTCACTCACAGGCGGGCATGACCAAGGGAGGCCAAGGGGACGTCAGCCAACAGAACTCAGTCATCACGGCCTTGGGCGGGTGGCAATACCCCCAGCTAGGAACTATGCAGCTTCTGCAGGGACAGGCCGCCAGCCTGCGGGCCCAGGACCACCAGCGATGGCGCACAGCGCCCCCAGGCCGCCTGCACAAAGCAGAGCCTTGCATCCTGTCTGTTCCACTCATATCCCTGAGCAGGGAGGAAACAAAATCCCCACCTCCCTCCTGCTTCCTGACACCCCTCCCCCACCTCCAAGAACCCTGTGGTTGATCCATCTGTGAGTTTTTCGATTTCACCAACCAAATCACGGGTGTTCTATGCTTCTTCACCATCTGATATCAAAACGGTCCCTTTCAAACACTCTTCTGCTGCGTTCATCACAAACAAACTTGCTTGCAGGAAAGACAAGGAAGCAAAGGGAAAGAAACTGGTGACCATCTCTGGGTGTCGGCTTGTCTTGTGTCGTGGTGCATTCTCGAGAGATGAACACTGGTTAAGGCAGCTGACATTCTGAAGAGGTTTACAAACCAGGTGGAGAAACAAACTAACAACGTGAGACAAGAGACAAGCCTGGTGGCAAATGGTGTGACACGCACTCAGGGCAGGGACACCATCTGTGGCTGCTGTAGTGGGGCAGAGCTTTCTGGAAAACCAGGGATGTGTCACAAGAGCATAAAGGTGAGGCCGGAAAGATGCTCTTCCTTAAAGTCTGATAAAAAGGACATTTCCAGTGGGGCCCAAAGCCTATCTCGGCGATGGAGATCCAAATTACAAAGAAACGAGCATTTACAGTGACATCTGTTGGATTAATTAGCTGTGTAATTAGTCTCCCCTCAGTGGAGCTGGGCTTTGTTGCTGCTGTCTGAGACTTCCCCAGGTGAGATTTTATTCCAAATGCCATGTACAGAGAGGAATAAAGAGCAGACCAGGCAAAGGAGAAAAGCATGTGACAGTGTTTGTGGGAGGCACTGAGAATGCAGAAGGCGTGTCTCGGTGACTTTTGGGGTCCTCTGGGTGCTAGAACGTCAGAGGGGAAAAAGTCAGAGAGGAAGAATGACTCAAGAACTCGCCACCTCAGAACAAACCCACAGATGCCCCGAGCCTGAACTTTGGATAAACTCAAAGTGGCGAAGGCCCAGAAATGCAAACGATCGCAGCAAGATGACGGAGGTGGAGAGGTGGGGTATGGATTCAAAGTTGGACACGACGAGACTGGACTACTTTACAGAACTCTTGTCCCTGGAGAAATGGTTTGGTCTTCCCACACTGGCAGCTGTGGCCATCACTAACAGAAACCCAGACTGGACAAAAAAATAATAATAATGAAAAATGCTTGGATCCTAATCTGAGAACCAGAAGTGAAAGAAACACACACAAGCAGATGCCTCCAGCCAAATCGCTCCCCGCAGCGCTTCCTAAACCACAGCTGGCCGCTGAGTCACACTCGCTGACTCATGTCTAGGACACTGAGGAAATCAGTCCTGGGACCCACGCCTCCTGGCCTGGCTGACTGGAAGAACCTAGGAATGCTCCCCAGGCTGCATCATCTTTAATGATTTCAGAAAGCGAGAGAGCTGGTGGGAGAAGGGAAATACAGAAATGGGAAGGCCAAGCAGAGGTGGGAAGATTACCCTGAAAACCACCCTGGCACGGGGGTGACCATCTGGGGTGACCCTTTATCTCCCGCCACACATACGCAGAGTGCCGGAGAAACATGTGATGCTCATCAGAGAACCTTCCTGGCCCACGATACTCAAAGGTTCACGGAGAGTCAGGAACTCAAATGAGTCCTATTTTAAATCAGCAAAACATGTTCTAAAGAGAGACGGGGTCATGCCACCAGGACAGTCTCTGCCGTAAATAAAATCAAAGCCTCTCCTAGATCTCCAGGAGCACCGACATCCACATCTCATCTGCAGGTTCTCTGCAGGGACCCAGCCCTCCCTCGCAAGGGCCAAAGGGAACCCGGGAGCAAACACCAAATCCCAACATTATTGCTCCCACTGTCCCAAAAGCCCTAAGATACATTAACATAAAAGCCAAAAAAAGGAACTGAGTACAATCCAGATGTGTGCGCAAGACCACAAGACCAACCCCCAGCCTGGGGACACCGGTGCTCCTCCAACAGTTAAGGGGGACAGGATCCTGCTGGAAAAGGCTTGAGGTCATTTGGGATTCTGTCCTCCCTACTTGTCACAGGAGGGCAGGTATCAGCAAGGCTGTGGTTGGTTGTGGGATCTTTCCAACTTTTCGGCTGGAAGAAGAGAGAAAGGAAGTAAGGGTAGACCAGAAAAAAGTTCCAGCCCCACACAGGTATGACCTGTGTGCCACAGGTTTTGGGAAAGTGATTTTCTCCTAACTCAGAACTACACCTGGTGTCTGCTCATGTCGCCCTGGGCACTCTTCCAAAAGGACGAAGATTCAGAAGCAAGAGCAACGTGAAAGGCAAACAGACAGATGCAGGGACTGGGGTCCCTGTCACAGAGCACAGACGCTGGAGGTAAAACACACTCCCAGCGCATGCCACTCACTATGAGCTCCCTACACAAAAGATGTTTTTAAGTAACATGTTACAAGATTTATCAGCCCAAGTCAAAAATCCTACTTCAGGGCTCAGCACAGAATCAGACTCCATAAATGCTGTTGACCCAGAGGGAGAAATCCCCTTCCCATTTATTGGTGTCCCACAGACCAAACCAGGGAATGGTGTGCTGAGTGCTGGGGTCCAAACCAGCAGCAGGAGAGCAAATCAAGGTGACAGGCGCAGGGACACTCCCATCCTAGAACCCCAGGGCCCTGTCTTCTGTAGGAAAAGAAGGCCAACCTGGTATGATACGTCACCCAGGGAAGTCCAGAGGTTGGCTCAGAAGCGGCTACAAGGGCCCAACAATCCTCAAGAAGGAGCCTGTGGCCAGAGAGAGAAAGAGAGACTCAACAGAGACAGCAAGGACGTGAGAAATCCTCCCCGCAATTCCAACGCACAGGCTGACCCAGCAAACGAAATGGTGTTAAAACTGTTGACCTAAGAGACCGGATATGCTTTGGAGGCCCTCGTCCTGGGACTGGGAACCTGCCCTGCTAATTAACATGTTACAACTCAAATACTGTCAGTAGATAAACATTTCTAACCTTCTAACTAGTTTGCCTCTTACAAAATGAGGATACAGACCCTAGAGAAGGTTCCTTAATCATTCTTGATGATTAGTCCTGATTCAAACCCACTTTCAGCGTCTCCTCGGAGAGTCCTACCTGTGGAAGGGCACAGCCGTGCCATCGACAACAGCCGATGCTCAAGGGCTGTGAATTTCTACCACTTACATACAAATAACAATGCAGAAAGAGGCCCAAGGAGCCTAGCGTGAGCAAGGACAGTGGAAGCCTCTGGCAAGACTGCAACAAACTGAACTGGGCATCCTGCCGTCCGTCTCGCTGTGCAACATGAAAGCACTTCAAATAAAAGGAAATAATGAAAAAATTATTGAAAAGCAAATCTTAACAAATAGCTCTGGAGAAAATTTCAGATTTCATTATAGGAAAAGCAATTTATTTAATGTAGAAAATGTGAAAATCTGATATGAGTTTTCTATAAATAACAAAAATTGGAAATCATCACTACAGGCCTTTGTAATTTTCCTCTTTTGTTGGGACCCATTAAAAAAAAAAAAAAACAGAGGCTTTACCAACAAGGAAGCCACTTATCTCTCTTTATGCTCCCACCGGGCCAGCTGGTAGGACACTAGGAAAGAATTTCTTCATCATCCAGAGGAGAGTTACCAGAGAAAACACAGGATGCCCAGGTAAACGTGAATTTCAGATAAGTAAATATAATTATATTTATGGTGCATACTTATAACAAAAACTTACTTCTTGTCTGTCTGAAATTTACATTTGACTGGGTATTTCACAGTTTTATTTGCTAAATTTGGCAACTTGACCCTGAGGTCCCTGCTGTGGGATTTTCAGTCCTCCTCAGGGTCACCAGCCTGATGTTGCTGGTTTCAATAGCCTCCAACATCTCTGTGAGCAGTAGATTTTTTTTTTGTCTTTAACATTTTTAACGTTCACCCTAAAACCTGGTTGCTTAAAAAAAAAAAAGTGCTGGAAACCTCATTTTATTAAATATTAAAGTATTAAATGACTCAGTTAGTGCTACCGAAAGGGTTTTCATAGCAACAGACTTTCCCACCCTGCACCTAAATAGCATTTAGAGTTTCAAGTTATGTTGAAAAAGGAATAAAGACTATGGTTCAGGTGTATTATGTAATTCTTTAAAAACTCTTGCCTTCTGACAATGTTCCTGACAGTGCTGAATTGTTCCCTTACAATTTCCCTTTCAAAACAAAAAACCAGAAACACCTGTTGGGGCTAAATGTATGCAAATTTGTCCTTTGAGTCCAAGTCCTGAGCAAGTCGAAAGGACTCAAAATTGGGTTTAGGTCTTTCCCCCTGCTAGCTGGCATCGCTTTCCCCCAGACAGGGTTTACCTGGAGCAACTGTAACACAGGATTATTCTGGAATGTGGAGGCAATGGAATACTTGCAGCAAAATTCTTAGGGTTACAGACCACCCTAAGACGGCAGGTGGCATTCGTGCAAAGAACTCCACAAGTAGTACGGCTTACTCCTCTCCACGGGGCTGGGCTGGAGGGGATGGATACTTTGAGACTTTTCTTTCCCAAGAAGGCCTAGGGCTTTGAGCTTAAGGATTTGTGGGGCGGGGGAGAGTGGACGTGGTAGGGTTTCAAGTATTTCGACAAAGCGGTAGTTATTAGATTTTCTGAAATTAGACGACCCCGCTCCTCGGCCTGAGTCGGGGCCATGGCACACCTTCTCTGGAATCCAAAAGACTTGTCACCAGTAGCTAAAAACAGCTCCTCCTGGAAATAAGCGGACACAGCCACACTATCCCCCTGCTATCCAAGTAAGAGCTTCAGAAAAGGGAAATTCTCAGACTTTCAGTATTTGTTCTCTGTCTTATTTATAAAAAAAAAAAAAAAAAAAAAAAAAAAGGAAAGAAAGAGGTGAGACCCACAGTCTCCACTAAGAAACAATAAAAAATTTGGTCCCTCTCTCAAGCCCCCTTCTCTCCTGGAGACTCCCTCATCCCAGTGTATTTGAGATGAAGGTAATTAATCTAAGAAATTTCACCCTGGGGAATGCACCAGAGAGGAAGAGGAAAAGGAGAGAGGAAGAAATCTCATCCACAGGGCTTTACATGCCTGGAAAAGAGAACCGCCTGTGTGTTCCCTCTTCTTGCGTCTCAGTGCTTTCGACAAGCAATACCCTGGAAATATGCGTGGACTGACCCAAATCTGCAAAGTATTCGGGAGGTGCTCTGTAAGATCTACAGACGGGGGATGATACACAGGGCTTTTCACATAAGCAAGGAAAGAATGGCTATTTAAGAATCTGTTGGACAACCAACCATCCTATCTGAAAGAAAACATGGTCCTAAATCACACAACACACAAAAACAGAGTCCTACAATGTACCATATACAAAATACATTCCTCAAAAATTAAAGTCTTAAACGGGGAGAAAGTATTGAAGAAACTATCAGTCAAGTGGTACCCACCTGCCTGGGTTTGAAGACCCACTCCAACAACACGCACTAGCTGGTGACTTGTAACGCCCTCTGCCTCGGGTGCCCCCATTTGAAAACAGGTGGGTTAAGAGAAGAGTAAATCAATTAATCCTGCAAAGCAGGTATGACAGATAGTACCTGCTTGCGATAAGTGTCGTATAGGAGCTATCTATTACTGTTATTATTTTATAACATTAGCAGCGAGAGAGAGCCTCCCTGGAAAAAGAGAAGAGTAAGAAGGATAAAGAAACAGACATGCACATTGGACAACATACAAACAAAAAAGTTTCTGTAGGCTGAAGCACATCATAAGCTAAGTGAGAGATGAATAAGACTCGGAGAAATTTCTGCAGCGTCCACAGCACAGTAGGGACCACTGGCCCTGATAAACCAAGAGCTCTTGCAAACCAATCACAAAAAAGACCAAACCCCCAAAATGAATGAATGAACTGAATGAATGAATGAATACAGGGCAAAGGCTATGAATAGAAAAGCCACTAAAGAAATTCAAACAGCCAAGGGACTTTGCTGGTGGTCCAGCAGTTAAGACTCCGGGCTCCCAATGCAAGGGGCCCAGGTTAGATCCCTGGTCAGGGAACTAGATCCCACATGCCGCAACTAAAGATCCTGCATGCCGCAACGAAGATCCCACGTGCCACAGCTAACACCCGGCACAGCCAAATAAATAAATATTCTTTAAAAATTCAGGACGGGCTTCGCTGGTGGCGCAGTGGTTGAGAATCGCCTGCCAATGCAGGCAACACGGGTTTGAACCCTGGTCCGGGAGGATCCCACATACCACGGAGCAACTAGGCCTGTGCGCCACAACTACTGAGTCCACGCGCCTAGAGCCCTGCTCTGCAACAGGAGAAGCCACTGCAATGAGAAGCCTGTGCACTGTAACGAAGCATAGCCCCTGCTCGCTGCAGCTAGAGAAAGCCCACCCGCAGCAATGAAGACCCAACGAAGCCAAAAATAAATAAATAAATTTATTTAAAAAAAAATTCAGGACTTCCCTGGTGGCTCAGTGGTTAAGAATCCGCCTGCCAATGCAGGGGACACGGGTTCGAGCCCTGGTCCAGGAAGATCCCACATGCCGCGGAGCAACTAAGCCCATGCACCACAACTACTGAGCCTGCACTCTACAGCCCACGAGCCACAACTACTGAGTCCACGCGCCTAGAGCCCGTGCTCCACAACAAGAGAAGCCACCGCAATGAGAAGCCCGCGCACCGCAACGAAGAGTAGCCCTCGCTCGCCTCAACTAGAGAAAGCCCGCACACAGCAACGAAGACCCAATGCAGCCAAAAATAAATAAATAAAATATTAAAAGGAAAAAAATCAAACAGCCAATAAATGCATGAAAAAAAACGTTCACCCTATCTAACAATTAAAGAGACTCACATTGGAACAAATTTGTCAACCTGATGAAAACAAAAAAAATAACGTAGTGTCGGTCACCATGCAGGGGTTTGAGCATCACCTAATACAGGGAGGGGATAAAATGTTCTTAATAAAACTTGAAATGTTTAAAATAGTTAAAATACTTAAAACTTAATAATATTTAAAATGTTCTTAACAATGTGAATAATATTCTGACAGGGTCTTCTTTCTGAAGGGCCATTAGAAAGTACTCTGTCTACAGGCATGACACCCTGGAACCCAGCAGGCCCACTTCTTGGAACAGCTCAAGTGTAGAGAGATGTGTGAACACAGCTGTTCCCTACACCTCACTGTCCGTAAGATCAAAACTGCAGATAACATAAATGTACATCAGTGAGGACCTGGTCAATAAATGGAAAACTATGTAGCCACTAAAAAGAGTGAGCTAGATCAATACATAATAACCTGAAATGATTTTCAGGATAAAAAGCTATATGAGGAAAGCAAGGCAAAAGCATAGCATGTGTCTATAAAGATTTCTCATGTGTGTGTACACACATGCACACATTATTTCTATCAGTATAAGCACAGGAAAAAAAAACCAAAAGGAGATAATCTAAATAATAGTGATTTGTTTCTGGAGAGCAGAGCTGGAGAGTAGAAAAAAGACTTCCATTTTAAAAAGTACTGAAAAATACTTGATATAAGGACTGAGGTACAATGCTATATACATGCAGCATAATTCCAATTTTGTAAGATGACTTATGCATCTTGTGTTACGCAAAAAGAAAGAAATAAAAATATGTTGTCATATGATGGGGTTTAGGCTGATGATTATTTTCTCATACTTGCCTGGATTTTTCAAATTTTCTACAGTGAACACACATTACTCATACTAATAATTTCTACCATAAAAATAAGGAAGCCACATTTTATTATTAGCTTACACTTGAGGTAAACATGGGATGCCAGTCCTGAAGAAATAATTAAGGATACAATAATAATCTAGAGGGGTCTGATCAGTTCTTTACCATCCACAAAAAGGATGCAGGGGAAAAAAAAAAGAGAAAATAAAAATACTAAAAGCATTTGGAAAAAAGGGGAAAGTGTTATGGTTAATGGTTATGAAACTGGTTTTTCAACAGGTAGCATATTTACTGCCGGACTTTAAAAAAAACAGGCTCATCTAGTAAGATTTCAATTCCATTATCTGGTAGCTAAAGCAGGGAGCCGAAAGGTAACGATGACCCAACCTTCTTGACACGAAGGTGTGTATAAGCCAGTAACCTGAGGGATCCAGGCAAAGCTTGTGCTTAAAGCCAATCAGCTGAACGAACGTGTTGAATGAAATGACACCCACTAGAGGGATTCAGGTGAAGGTGGGTGGGATAGTTTTGGAGGGAGGGCAAGACTGCACTGAGGTGCCGATCTTTCACACTGCACCCATTGGCCACACGTTCACGTTCCTGTATCATATGTTGGCCGTAATTCATACAGTAGTGAAGGATTAAATCTGTCCCAACACGAGCCCTGCCTCCAAAAAAGATTTGACTTTTCAACCTTCTTAGAGTCCCCTTGAAGTTATCATGTTGCCAGAAACACCGCCAGAGCCCCCCGCCGGGCTCTCCAGTGGTGACCATGGGGCCCATGTGCATGCAGTCTCCCAGCCCAGCCCCAGAAGCTCCCCATCCCGCGAGCCCAGCCGTCAAGTGAGGGAAATGAACTTCAGACACCCAGCTGCTCCAGGAGATGGAGGGCATGAAGGCGAAAGGTGCTCAAATCTACCAAAACATCTGGCCCTTCACACCTTCTAAATTAACCACAGGAAAACACTCCCTGCCTTTCATTTTTGGTTGAAAGCACCAAGGTATGGAGAGAAGAAGGCATAGGTATGCACTTAAAAAAACGTCGACCTAATGAGAAAGCAAGGTTTGAGGGAACTGGCTCCAGAGTGACGATGGAAACCAGATGGCACCTGTACCAGGGCTTCAAACATGAAGCCACATCAGGGTGGAGAGGACGAGGAAGGAGAAGGGAGGAGGGAAGAGGGACAGCTTTTTGCTTTCCAAGCAACACAAAGGCTGCCGGTCACCATCTGTGGGCATGAAGCGTGCAGATGTGTGCCTAAGACCCCTACCCCGTGCACCCATAAGGAGCATGAAGAATGCAAACTGCAAACCAAACCTCTGACTTGTTGTACATCTTCCAGTCTGTCCATCCATCCTGTGGTGAATTTACTGCCCTGCTGGGAGAGTGAGCCCCGTCAGGGCAAGAACTGAGAAGATGGATGCTAAAGTAATGCAGAGTCTGACAGAGGGTTTCTTCCTTCATTCTACCTCGAGTAATCCCAACAGCATGGCAAGCATCAAAGCCCACTATGTGGAGAATTTGGGTGAGTATCGTTCAGTCAGTTGGTGTCATACTCTACCTCCTACTTGAAACCGAATAGATCCGGCATCTCCCCCTCGGTTTGCCTAGCTGGCCCGATGCAGCTCACATGGGGCCCAGACCCAACCCTGTGGTAGACAACCTTCTTTGTGTATAATTTAAGATTAATATGAAACTTTTGGGCTGGGCCCAATCAAAGAAAACTCAGCTGGGAACTGTTTGAGTAATAGATTCTGGTGGGGGTCTTAATCTCTCTGCTCAAGTTGATGGATTTCCATCCCAATGACTCTCAGGTCAAGAAAAACATCAAAGTGAAAAACAGATTCTAATAGTTGGCAGGTGTGCACCGATCTCCACCTGCCCTTTCTGCACCCTCCTCCCCCAAGCGGAAAACACTACAGATTTCAGAGAGCTCACCAGGGAAGCCACACAGCAGGCAAGTCCAGATAAACACAGAAGAGCTCCCACTAGCTCTGAACCCACAAAGTGACTCAGGATCTGCGCTAGCATGGAGGAGAGGGGAGGGCAGTCGCTAGCAGTACCTGCTGCCCCCCTACTTAAGACAAGCAAGAACACCCCGCATCTCTGTGTGGGGAAGGAGTGGGAGACTGGGGCCTGGGAGCAGGTCCTCTAGGAGAAGAGTGAAACATCTATGTGGGAAAGCAGTAAGGTGAGGAATTCCCGTTCTGGAGCTCAAGCCCTAATGAGAGACGAGTACCTTTCCCACAACACACTTCCATTCCGGCTCAGATGAATCACTACAGGCAAAAAACCAAGAGCTCAGCCTCTAAGCCTGACTGGGGCCCCTGGCCTTCCCGCTGTGTCTCTGTGTCAATCTATCACAGTGCCCATAACGGCAGCTGTGAGGGTCTGGACATACGAGCACTGGGGGCTGGACCAGAGCCACGGCTATTTAAGACCCAATAAAAAGACTCAAGGAATTTAATCACGAGCACTTCAGAAAAGTAACCTGGGAGCAAAGAAAAAAGGAAACAGCTTCCATCTGATGCCTGGGGCGCCCCAGCTGACCCCCGCTTTCCTTCACTTCCAGGAGGCAGGGAGGAAGAATTCGATGAACGTTAATCTCGATTTAAAAATTGCTCTCACACAATAAGCCAAACTAGACAATTCCAGCCAGCCAAGAGAGAGAGTATCGCTAGTTTCTCCTTTTTGCAGGTTAGCCCAACCCTCTCTTGTGTCCAGATTAGGAATTATCTCATGCTTTCAGACAGCTCAGTCCTAATCCAGCAACGTACGTGCCAGGATTTATGACACCAAGAGAAATGACTCTGGACCAGTGTGTGGTCCAAGGACAGACTGGAAAGCTACACTTCTGCTTGCATCTCCCGAGACCGCTGCTCTGTCTCCTTCAGCATGCCAAAGGAAGAGGAAGGCAAAGAGAGGCTGGGAGGCCGACGAGGAAGTCGGATGCATCACGACCACTCGAGCAGATGCAACAGAAAGCAAGCGTGGGTCTCTCGCCGACCGATCGTGAGTCATTTGCCAGGGGACCAAGATGGGGTGGGTGGCGTGGGAGTGGGGCGGGGGCTAGGGTCGGCCTTGGGGAAGGGGTTAGTGCGGAGGGCCGTGTGTGAGAAGCCGGGTGCCCTCCCGGTCAGCAGCATCTGGAGCTGTTTCTCTAGCAGACAGTAAAGAACTCGATTATATCCAGTTAACTGTGCTCTAAACTGATTATGCATGTGCTGGGCTAATGGATTACATTAGCAAGAGGAAAAATAACATGCAATCAATCTCCATTTACCACAGGCCACACCAGGGCCTAGAGAAAAACTGACTCTCAAACACCTCCAAGCCCCACCCCAAAGCCGAGGACTCACAAGACCCTGTGAGAGGGACCCCCCTCGGGGGCAAGAGGAGTTCATCTCAGCCACGCTGTGGGACAGAAAGGCCCGGGGCAGGCACTGAGATGCTAAGTTTCTGGGTCACATCCAGGAGTGGGTGGGAGAACTCCCCACCCCCACAGCAGTCACGAGGACACTTGTCACCCAATGAGACCAGACTGACGACCTTCGGCTCCTGACACGGGGGATTCGGCCCCGAATGTGGGTGGAGGTCACCCCTAAGATGCGCCAGCCAAACGCACTGCCTGGGCACCTCCCCTCTAAGCGCTGGTTCCCACATTCTACCCTGCACCCCAGTACTTATGCTTCTACTATGCTGCCTTTTCGGGGCAGGAGTTTGCTCCAGCTTCAAAAACACACACAAATACATACATACGTATATATATATATATAAATAAAATAAGGCAACTAGGGCAGGGGATGAGCATCCAGAGCTAGTTCAGCAAAGCACAGACGGAAACACTCAAACTGCTTCCCTCACATCCACCCTGGAAACCGCCACAGCCCGACCCTCTAGGCATGACCGGGGCACGAGGTCCGGGGACCAAAAAGGTATGTACTTAGCGAATCCCCCAGGTTCCAGGCCCTTCAGAAGCAAATCCAAGGGCTGGTCCACTCTTACTGGAGGCCGCAGCATGAAGAGCTAATCACCACCGCACACATTTTATCATCTAAAAGGCAATGTTCTTCCTCAGGTGGAAGAGGCCAGCTTCGTGCCACCTCTAAACAACCTCCAGCAAAGCTGCATACGACCTTCCGGGGCCACACCGGGTCCTCTGCACTAACTGCACTCAGTTGGGTCCTTTAGAAACTCTTTTTTCCACCGGTTTCTCCATCAGGTTTTCCTGACCACACCGGCACCACCCTGTGGCCAATGAAAACCTCCGATTTAAACCAATGGCGAGGAGGGTGGCACACGGTGAAGCCATCCAGGGAGGGTCCTGCTCACAGAGGGCAAGGGGTGGGGGTGACGGGTGCCCAGACCCTCCCCTCTGCAACGCTTGAGCCCATCCGTGCCAGAGTCAGCAGCCAATTCCAGAACATTCTATTCCCACTTCCTCGTGCCTGCCTTCTCCTCCTTTCCCTAAAATGGTCTCTCATCCCTGTTACCCAGGTCTCTTGACAAGCTGAGAACGAGCAATGGTAAAATGAATCACACTTATCAATCTCGGCAGAGGCCGATACGGGGAGAGGATGAGAGTCTTCCTTACTTGGAGTCTCCATTTAAAATCACCATGAGCAGAAAGGGGATGAAAGGAGCTCAGGGTCAGGAGAAACCTGGCGCTCGCTGGCCCAAAGATGTGGGAAACGGTGTGAAAGGAAAGAAGAGAGACTGACAATAAAAGGGAGGGAAACGGAAAGAGAGGGAGAGGGCGTGGAAGGGACGGAGAGGGAGGCTGGGCAGATTTACGGCGATTTGTACCTGATTGTTCATACTAAAGCCATTATGAGATGATTAGAGAAAAAGGTGAGGCTTTAAGTCCAGTGAAAATCAATAGAAGCGTCTGGAGCAATTCTGCCATGCCAGTGAAAGGACTATTTACAGTAGCCGAGCACCTCCTCCTTGTTACTGTCTGCGGACTGAGAGAAGGAATGGAGGGGGCAGCGAGGGGTGAGGAAGGAGGGACGGGAGGGAAGGAAGAAGCAGAGAGGACAGAGTAAGAGGTGGAGGACGGGAGAAGCCCGGCAAGAAGAAGGAAAATTGAAACATGAGGAAGAGAAAGGAGGTGTAGAACACAGGAAGCAGAGCGAAAAAGAACAAAGGGGCCCCTCACCCGACCCTGTTTTTCCCCATAGCATTCACTACCTTCTAGCCTACCGTCTAATTTATCCATTGCGTTCATCATCCATCCCCCCGCCCCCAAAAAGAACGGGAGCTCTAGGAGGGCAGGGACGTTTTGTCTACCTCGTGCACGGATGTAGGCCCGGAACAGGGCCTGGTACATGGTTGGGGATTAATGTGTACCTGTTGAATAAATGAATGAATGAACAAACGAACGAACAAATAAACAAAGAACCCCAGGGGGCATCCGGGGAGAAGAGACTAAAAAGGGGGGAATAACCAGATGGAAAAGGAGAACAGAAAGCCTGCAGGAGAGAGGGGAAACACAGGAGAACAACGGCAAAGCCAGAACTAGGGAAATGGCAAATGTGGGGTAGGAAAAAAGTCAGTTCTAAAGACAGTGGGAGGGTAAAGGAAACAATGTGCAGTATTGGGCCGCTGGAAACACAACCTGCCCCCCAAATGAGGCACCCCACACACAGACCCTGCAGTTCCCAGCTGAAGCCCACCACCAGGCGGCCAGCTCCCCTCCCCACGCCAGGGCGCCAGCCAGCCCCCAGCCCCTCTCTGTGTGTCCGCCCCCAGCCCTCCCCGTCACCCAGGGATCCAAACCGCTCCGTTCCAGAGACAGCCTGGGCCTTACCTTGTAAAGCTTCAGGCTGGCCTCGTGCCTGGAGTTGACCGTGTGCAGCCGCAGCTTCTCCAAGCTATTGGTGTAATAGTCGCAGGCGTTGCACTTGAGGTGGACAGGGTTGCCGATGGCCACGCACTTGAGCCGCCACTCGTTGGCTTTGCCACCCTCCTTGATGTGGGCCACCAGCTGGTACTTCTGCACGTGCTTGTCTGTCTTGCAGTGCAGCTGGAAGTTGGCCTTGAGCTGGGTGTTGTAGCGGCAGAGCTTGCACTGGTACGAGTCCCCCATCACGGCCTTCCACTCGTCCTCAGGGAGGCTGCGCTCCACGTTCATGTGCAGCCCCAGCAGGTCCAGGGTGTCCGTGGTGAACTTGTTGCAGACGGCACACTGGAAGAGCTTCAGCGACGGGTCGTTGGTCTGGATGAAGCTCTCGCCCAGGTTCATCAGCTCCTCTGACACCAGCTGCCCACCCCCGAGCCGCATGTCTAGGGGGATCTCACCGCCCACTGCAGAGAAGGAGAGGGGCAGAGAATCAGAGGCCAGGCTCACAGCGGCAGCCCTAAGTCAGGCACCACGGGCCCTCCCCCACCCTCCACCCAGGTTCCAGCAGAAAAAAGATCCCATTTCAAGCACTGCAAGGTGCTACTAACCGGGAAAAACTACAACAAAAATCAACTTGATGTGTTCGCATCTTTCCTATGGACATTCTGAAATGTGTGGAAGGCTGTATGTTTGTTTGTTTGTTTCTTCTTTTGGAAAAGAACGCCTAGAAGAACGTAGGAACCGCTTAATCGCTTGAATATTTCAATTCAGCTCCTCGCTCAGACCCAAGAAAAGACAGAAATAAAAGCATCATTCACTGGACATAACAGAATCTGAAACTTCCGTCCCCGAAATGTTGGAGATGAGTTATAGCTGCATTCTAAGACAGCACGCCTTCATGGTGAATCAGAAGTGGGCGCAGAATTTACCTCAAGCAGTGCTATCTAACAGGAACTTTCTGCGAAGATGGAAACATTTTGTATCTGCACTGTCCAATGTGGAAACCACTAGTCACGTGTAGCTACTGGACAACTGAAATATGGCTAAGGTATAACTGAAGAACTGAATTTTTAGTTTTTTTTATTTTTAATTCATTTACATTTAGGTTAGTGGCTACTGTATTGGACAGCACAGCTCTAAATCTGAGATTTCGGGAATGATCTCCCTATTCCTTGTCACACCCCACTGGTCAGTAGCCTACCTGCCTGTCAATGGCGCTGGCTCCTCCCACACCTCCCCAAGATACGATCATTTCCGTTCCATGAGCCCCCTACATGGGACATGTCGCATTCTCCTTTGGCGTATGTCTGCCACATACAGAGCCACGTGTTGGCCAGTGTCCCCATCAGGGTGTAGCCTCTTTAGGACAAGGGTCCAGGCTTCTCCTTGCTGAACCTCTAGAGGGTACACAGGCCCCTGCTCAGAGGCTCAAATGTCTGATGTGCCAGACAAGGTACAAAGCAGCCAAAATGTTACAGGTTTGGGAAGTTGGATCAAGATGGACAGTGAAACGCAGAGGTCCGCTCACAGCCCTGAAAAAAAGGGCCTGAGGAAGCTGTGTTCCTCCCTCTCCACCCCTGCTCTTTTTCAGTCCATCGCTGCCCTGCGTAAACCAGGGACCGGCTCTCATTCACCAGCGGTAAATTAATACTTTGAGCTCTTATTTATGCCACGGGAAAGGCCTGGAAAGAGCAGCCTTCCCTCCGTTACCTAGAAGCGAACAGTCAAGCAGAATGCTGAGCCTCAGCTTCTGTTTTTTGCCTCTCCCCTAAACATACGCACGCTTGAGCTATTACGTCTGCCCCTGTCACTCCCCAACTGATATTTAAACTTGACCTTCTACATGTGGTTGGGCTGAGGTTATTTTTTTTTTTTTTAATGACTGATTAGAATCCAAGTTAGTGGCTAATCAAGGAAAAGACGTTATTATTTTTCAAAAAAAAGATTTTCTTATTTATGCTACACAAGGCACTTCGAGCGAGCAGCTCAGTACAGGCCTGACTGAGCAGAGTGGCTGCATCTGAAGCCTGTGGACAGTCCAGCGAGACACAGAAATCTTCTGCGCACGCAGGTCAGAAGACTGGGGAAGCTTTCTGCTTGTCTTCTCTCTTGCCATCTCCCCTGGTGAGAGGAGCCATAACTGTGACACTCTTTTTAGGACAAGAGAGAAGAAGAGATAGGGGAAAAAAGCCTAAAAGCTCCATCCCTCGATGGGGACGAAGGCCAGACAGCATCCATGAAACATACGCCGTGTTCAGTGAAAGCAGAAACTGCCCGGAGGGTAGGACAAGGAGCAAACACATCTTTGTTTCTGATGCCGACCACCTGAAGCATCAGATCTTTTCCACTTTTTAAATTTAACCTCAGCACATCCATATCGCTCTAAAGAGAAATGCAGCTGTCACCTGCTGGAGGCCTGAGTGAAAATGAGAAGTCCTCGGAACACGCAGAGGAAATAGGTCCCTGTTGCCATCCCAAGCTCTTAAAATGAAATGCAAATCAAAGACAGAAGCAGAGAAGCAGTGAGATGTGGGCGACAGGCAAGCCAAAACTCCCTTGAGAACTATACCCTGGAGAGACACCCCTAGGGCCTGGAATCCTACAAATCCATAGGGCTGCAAGGAACTAATGCAGCCGCCGAGAAATAGAGGAACCTCACCCAATTCTCAGGCAGGTGGGAGGAGAGCGCCCACACTGAGAACTTAGCGGGTGCCTACTCATGAATCATGCCGGACAGATGGTCTTGGAGAGGAATGGGCCCCATGTCCCCACACACCTGACTTTAAGGCTGGAAGCTGGCACCCTGGCACCTGAGTCCCGCCCACGAGCACACCCTCAGAGAGGCAGAGGGATTAAAAGACACCTTCTACAATCAAAAGCAGAATCAGGGCTTCCCTGGTGGCGCAGTGGTTGGGAGTCCGCCTGCCGATGCAGGGGACATGGGTTCGTGCCCCGGTCCGGGAGGATCCCACGTGCCGCGGAGCGGCTGGGCCCGTGAACCATGGCCGCTGAGCCTGCGCGTCCAGAGCCTGTGCTCCGCAACGGGAGAGGCCACGGCAGTGAGTGGCCTGCGTACCGAAAAAACACACACGAAAAAACAAAAGCAGAATCAGAGGAGCTCTTAAAGCTCATGTAGGTGTCCTGTGGCTGGCTGGCTACTCGGGAAGCTTGTAGACGCCTTGGCAAGCTACCCAGTTTTCGGTGCTGTGCTCAACTGTAGTCCAAAGGAATGTCTGGGAGGATGTTCATCTGGCCTCAAGCCTAATATCTGGTCTACAAATGGAGGCAAATTCAACCAGACCAGAGCGAGGGTGCGGAACTTTTCCCTGACGGCCTCTAGGAAGAAAGCACCCCCAGATCAGCATCTGTCTGATAACAGGAAGGAGAAGTTTCTGTCCAAGGCAGTATGAGGACATCAACTGTGTAAGCAAGAGTGTAGTTCACAAACACTACCTCCCCGCTGTAGAGCCCAGTAACACCTAATAACGCCCACAGCCTTCTCATAGACAGCCTAAGGAAGAATCAGCTGAGCTGCAGACAGAACTGAAAGTTACGCTCTTTTCATTTGCACACGCTGGCTTCTACAGAGGTCGTGCGACTTAAATTGTGGGTCCAAGTGGATACGTCCTATCACACCCACGCCGGCTTCCGGCATAAAGTACTTGTCACCCTCACTCCGCCTCGACGGCTCTGGTGGCTTAAGGCAGGCACAGGAGGTCTCCAGAGACTCACCTCGGCTGACAGGCAGCGACACTGGAAACTCAGGGCCCTCCTTGGCTACCTGGATGAGGTCTTCAGAAGGAAGCACTCTATTACTCTATTCTCTTTAAGAAATGAAGTCTGGATCCTCTATGTGTGTGCACCTGCCATCTGCCCGGAATGCATGATGCCCCGCAGACTCACAGACAGCAGGTGTTAGAAGCAAACTATTTCTCTACCACTCAATTCAAGTCTTAGTCAGGATTACTGGTTCTCAAGGTAATTAAAAAGTCTTCATTGTGACCCAGTATGAACCCATCCATTTTTCTGTGTCTTCATTCCACTTACATTATCTTTGATTTACTCCAAGATCTGCCTCCCCAAGATTTTAAATCTCTAGATGAGAAAACCCCAATTCCCATAGGCTTTAAAAAGTGAAAAGTCTTCGAGTACTGAAGCCCACCCCCAGGTGTGCATCCCCTGTGGTTCACTCTGGGGACGAATAAGATGACTGATCCCTATGCATCCATGATGATTAACCAGTGGGTAAAACATCTTCAAATTGTTTGGTAAGAAAAGATCAACAGGTCAATGTTCCAAAACAGAAAACAAGATGAAAGTAGCAAGGATTCAAATTTAAATGCGTGGTAGGAACAACAAATTAAATGCTGTGAAATATCACTCATCCGCAGCAATTAGCACTGCAACACCACACGAATAAAGACGTGCCTACTGGGGAGGTTTAGCCCTCTGGCATGAACCTAAGCCATCCTAGGATAAAGGCACCTGCTCACGCTTTGTGGCCGAGAACAACTCGCTCCCGTGTCAGGAAGGGTATCCTGTTTCATTCAGGACATCACTGCTGGTCTCAAGAGGTTAGCAGGATCAGGGAATGAAGACCAGGCAGTGCGTGTCCGAGGCACACACAGTGGGGGCGGGAGGGGCCCAACCATCACACTGGTCCTCATGAAACCGGTTTGTACATTTTCTTGCTATAGAAGCTCTCCCCCAGAAATGGTCATGATTCTTTGTACATAAAGAGTCATGGCTTCTGCAGCAACATGGATGGACCTAGAGATTGTCATACTGAGTGAAGTAAGTCAGACACAGAAAGACAAATATCACATGGTATCGCCTATATGTGGAACCTAAGGAAAAGGTACAAATGAACTTATTTACAAAACAGAAGTAGAGTCACGGATGTAGACAACACACTTACGGTTACCGGGGGGGGGGGGGGGGGGGGGGGGGGGGGGTAGGAAGGGATAAACTGGGAGATTGCGATTGACGTATACACACTACTAGATATAAAATAGATAACTAATGAAGACCTAGTATACAGCACAGGGAACTCTACTCAATACTCTGTCAATGGGAAAAGAATCTTAAAAAAAAAAAGAGTGAACATATGTACAACTGATTCACTTTGCTGTACGCCTGAAACCAACACTGTAAATCAACTATACTCGAATAAAAAACTTTTTAAAAAATTAAACAGAAATAGAGTCACGGCTTTTGGCATTCAAATCCCATCCTCTTGGTCCCGTTCTAGCTCTATTAAGCCAATGGTAAAACGGCCAACCCATGTCTTCTAACACGGAGCCATGTTCTCCATGGCAACAAAGGCTCCGTTAACCGGGATCTGATATTAAAACTGGGCTTTCTTTAATTTACAATTTTAGAATTTAGTCATCTCTCATCTATCACACCACTCCTCACGGTGCCCCAGGGTCATCTAATTCCCAACTATACTGATCACTGGCAGCTCATGCAAAGTAAGAAAGAGAAAGAACCCGTGTCTTTCATCAAGGTCCTGGTGAAAACACTGGAGAGCTCTGAGAAACGTATCTGGGTGGCTCCCAGACAGCTCGGAACCAGCCTCGGCTTATTTAAATAAGGCACACTACGGTTTCCAGTTCCTCTTCCGGAGATGACTGTCCCTATTTAAAACTCCAGCTACCGTTTCCTGTACATTTCGATCAATATTTAATGGAACCCCAAAGTTTAGGGGAATTGTGGCAATTTTTCAAATCGAGAAAGGGACAGAGAAAGGGGGAATGGGAACAGAAGGGAAAGTTGACCCGAAGCCAAAAACTAGAGGAAACACTTAAATTTTAATCCCGGCCCGTGGAGCCGGAGCGTAATCATGTCTCTGTTGAACGCAAACCATCTTCCACAGGCTCACAGAGTTCAAGGGATTCTTGAGAAAAAGACGTGAGGGCTGGACGCTAAAGTTGAGCACAAAACAACTCTCAAGAAAATAAAGATCCCCCAGATCCACCGGACTCGACAGAATCCACCAAGTCAACACGATCTCGGCCCACTCGCAGCGTCCCCCGCTTTAACTCCCATCCTCAGAACAGACACACACGGAGTCAAGCCTCACCTAGAGCGGGCGTCACGGCGGCCATGGGCCCGGCGGGGTCCAGCTGGAATCCGCCCATCACGAACTGGGCGTCGGGGGCGGCGCTGTCCACCTTCAGGTTGGGCAGGCTCATGTTCTGGGCCAGGTAGTACTGGTAGAGCTCGGCCTCGGCGGGCGAGGGCAGGCTGCCGAGGCCCAGGTGGCGGCTGTGCTGGATCTGGGTCATGTTCTGCTGCAGCAGCATCATGTTGTGCATGTGCTTCTCGCTCGTCATGTGGATGCGGAGGTTCCTGGCCACGTTGGTCTCGTAGTCGCACACCTCGCACCGCCAGGTGGGCTTGGTTTTTGGTTTGGTGGGCGAGGGGGCCCCACAGGAGCTGCTGATGCTGGCCGCGGCCGCCGCCGCCGCGGCAGCCGCCGCCGCCGCCCCAGCCGTGTGGCTGAAGACCTGCTCGCCCCCTCCGTTCTGCAGGTTCTGCATGTTGTTGAGATGCTTGTCGGACTGCATGTGAATGCTGAGGTTGCCTTTGGTAGTTGTGGAGTAGTTACACACCTCACAGCGGAAAGGCTTGTAACCACACGTGTAGCTCTCGCCTCGGGCCAGCCGAGGGTGGGGCTGCCCGCTCTTGCAGTAGACGCAGGAGCCCCCCGGCTCCGGGTGCTTCTCCTTCATGTGCGCCTCCAGCGTCTGCTGGTACTTGTAGTGCCAGTTGCACTTGGGGCACTTGAGTGTCTTGCACGAGTTGCGAGAATGCATCATAGTCATGTGGCCGCCCAGCGAGCGGGAGGAACCCAGGACCGTGTCGCATTTGGGGCACTCCACGCCACTCCCCGAGGGGCACTCCCCCACCCCAAGCTCGCAGAGGGAGCCAGCATGCTGGTGATGGGGGACGAAGCCCCCATCGTCCCCCTCTGTGCTTTCATTTGGTTCTGGTGCTGTGGCATTGTCTTTATTGGCACTTTCATCAGCAAAGTCCAGCCTCCTGCCGCCCTCTGCCACGTTGGCCCTGACGCCCTCACCGTTAAAGCTTAAACGATTCCTCCTGTTCGCACCATCAAAGACAACAAAGGAAGAAGCAGAATTAGAACTAGTAGAAGCTGCGCCCCTCGACAGGGTCTGGAGCACAGTAGGCATTAAGGGGGAGTTAGAAATGCTTTGGTTTGAGAGAGCAAGGTCCTTTTTGCTGCCACTACCTGCTGCGGCCCCAGACTCCCCGAGAGGCCTGTCCTCCAGCTCCTCGTCCAACTCGCTTGGAAAGAGCCCTTTGCAGCCCTCGTCCTCCTCGTCCTCGTCGTCCTCGTCGTCGTCCTCGTCCTCCACCTCCTCCTCGTCCTCGTCCTCCTCCTCTTCGGCCTCCTCCTCGGCCGGCTCCGCCTTCTCGGAGAAGCAATCCGGATCGCCCACTTCTTGCTTCTCTCCTTCTGCTGCCCCAGAGTCCTTGCCCTCTGAGGATTTGGTAGGACTGGAGGCCAGAGGCCCCAGGGGGACTGAGGTAATGGGGGTCTTCAGGACCGAGCTGGTGAGCCCGCCAAGGTTCAAGAGGGCGCCGGGGGTCAAGATACCAGCCTGGGGCTGCTCGGGGCCGGCGGCAGGGCCGGCTGGGAGAGCCTCCTCCCCTTCCATTCGAATGCCACTAAATTTACCATAAAAACTGTGTCCGGGGCCTATGAGGTTAGCGGTGGAAACTAAAGGGAGTTGAAAGTTTTTGTTTTTTGGTTCCAGAAAACTTACAAGGGGTTCCTTGTCTTTGCCGATCCCTTGGATGATAGCGGAGATGTTCTTGTTGCTAAGAAGTTTCCGCTCATCTTCACTCAGGGTCATTCGATGGTCGTGCACCGCATGGGTCACAAACGAACGGACGTACCCGAAGGAGAGTTTGCACAAGAAACACATCAGGATGGGCTTCCTCTTGCCATAGAGCACGAAGCCATCGAATCTGGACAGGTCCACATTGTTGGGAACATCTTTGGATACGCAGGAGCTCTTGGCAGAGCCGTCACTGTTCAGATAATCCTTGTTGCTTTTGTGTCGCACGTCAAACACGCGGAAGCTGTGCAGGACGGGGCTGAGCCCCGTCAGGGCTGAGGTATTCGGGAAAGCCTGGTCTGGGCCCTCAAACCACTTCCCGAAGGATGAGGCTATGTGGAAAGTGTTGATGATCTGTGGGTAGACGGGCGCAGCGCAGGAAGGGTCCCCCGGCTTGCCCGCCGAGGCGGGGAGAGAGTTCAGGAAGAGCGACGGGAGGGGCCCACTGCCACCCGCACCCACGCCCCCGCCCGGGCTCAGCTGGCTCAGGCTCTCGACGATGTACGCCGAGCCGTCCGGCTGGTACACGATCTCCCCGGCCAGGTTCTCCACGTCACTCTCCTCGTCCCCCTCCTCACTGCTGTCGCTCCCGCTCTCCTCCCTCAGGGGCGGCGGGGGGCGCGCGCCGGGGCAGTGATGCTCCATGTAGGTCTGGAGGCTGGCGAAGGAGGCCAGGCACTCGTTGCAGCTGACCTCCTTGCCGGCGGGCTCGGCAGCGGGCCCGGCCGGGGCGGTGCTCTCCGCGAGGCGCTCATTGAAGGGGGCCCTCAGGCCGTCCAGGGGCCCGTGGTTCTCGCTTGTGGACTGCTCCATGCTACTGGGTTTGTCGGGGAGGTGGGTGCTGTTGAGTTCAGTCCATTGCTGGTGCTGAGGGATACCGCACCCATTGTCCTTCCCCGAGACGACAGGCGAGTCACAGCCTTCCATGGTAAGGCCTGCGTGGAGCTTTCATTGCACCCAGTACGGATCGGACCTGAAGGGCGGAGGCAAGGGGGAGAGGAGGGAGAGAGGGGGAAGAGAGAGAGAAAGGAAAGAGGTTAGGAGGGCCGAGGCTAAGGTCCCACACAGAGCGCTCTAACAGGCTTCTGTCCACACCCACAACAGAGACCGCGGGGCAGTGGGGACCCCGGCCGTCGCCCCACCCCGTCGAGGCGCAGAGGGTGGGCAGCGCCCCTGGGTGTCACGGCCAGGTTGCGTGGCAGAAGCGGGGGTGGAGGTGTGGGGAAAGGGGCATCAGGAGAATCCCTCTTCGTCTTCAGACTGTTGGCAGCTCTACCCCTGGAGACCGGTTCGAATCTGGGTTCTTTGCAAGCACAGCGTCAGAGTCGGGGCCGGGCGATGAGCCACAGGGGAGGAGGAGGACGGCGTCAACTCGCCAGGCCCCGCCGAGGACACAGAACAGCAGCCCTGCCGCACGCAGATGGCAGCACAAAGCCACGCCAGCTGCCCGCACTGTCTGGGGGCCAGGGGGACGCCGGGGACGGACAGACAGGAGGAGGAAGACTTTGCAGCCCTCGAGGAAGAATCATGAACCTGGGAGAGGATACGCCATTTGATTTAGAGGCGAAGTTGTGCCGTCGCTCGTACTGACCCGATTTCTAGTTTGAGAAGTTCACAGAAAAGTGCTGAGGACTACAGGGCTCGAGGGCAAGCGTGCAGGCCTGGACAAGCTCTGCAAAGCCCCCAAAAGGGCCCACGGCTGCATTCATCCTCTCCG
Organism: Aethalodelphis obliquidens; assembly: GCF_003676395.1. Taxonomy (NCBI): domain Eukaryota; kingdom Metazoa; phylum Chordata; class Mammalia; order Artiodactyla; family Delphinidae; genus Aethalodelphis; species Aethalodelphis obliquidens. Next base: position 15,671,929 of record NW_020837964.1, read on the forward strand.
AGCCTGGGAAACATCCTCCCATTTTACAAGCAGTAAAACTGAGGGCCTAAATCTAAAAACGAGGCCAGTGCCATCCGGGCACCGAGAAAGGCGGATCTCCCAATTCCCATCCCCTCCCTACAACCCACAGAACACCCTTGCTTGTGACTCAGCTGGTTTCAGACTCAAAATATGTAGGTGCAAAACGTGAGCTTGATGTTTCTAAGAAGAGCCACCCCGACTCTCAACGGGCCGACTTCCCCGCCAGCGGAGAGGATCTCGCCCTGCCTGGATGAGCCCGTTCACCACTGGCTGGGTGGTTCTGCTGTCAAGGATCTTCGCGGCGAGCAGAGATGGCAGCTGGGCTCCGCCAGCCCCCGTTCCACACCTGCCTCTTAGTTATTAGTCGCTACCCAAAGCAGCTGTCCTTCAGCCCTGGGGCTTTTCCGTTTCCGACTCCAAAGTGCCACTAAGCTGAATTTGCCCTCTGAGACCTCGCGTCCCTGGGGAGGGAGACATCAGATCACCCGCCACCGCTCTGCTCCTGTGGCAACAACATCACAGGAGTATTTCTTCCGTCCGGCCCCGCTCCAACAGGCAACGCAGCGCCTCGCAAGGCCCTGAGCATTCGCTGCAAATCCCAGGCCACCCTCCCGCCACACCTCCTTCCAGGAGAACACGCGGCTGCTTCTCCACCCACCATCTCATTCACACACAGTGGATGAAGGTTTTGGCTGCGTTTGGTCTCCCTCCCCACCAACCCCCATCTTCCCACTCTTTTTTCATTGCTTGATTCTCGACTGCACAGTGAGCGAATAGCTCCCCCTCGGGAAAAGACGAGGAAGGCAGGTTTACCAGAAGTCTCAGGAGAAACAACTTTCTGGAAGGACGTGTCACGTTTTGTTTAAAACACACAAACACACACCACCTCTCAGCATATAACCTCAAACTCCATTACAACAAGGTTCCGTTTGCCTGAGAAAAGACATATTGACTTTAAACAAAGATAACCACACCAAACCAAACAGCAAGGGCGATGAGACTTCCTCGCAAGGCTCAGCTGGCTCAGGTGAGAATCCAGGGTGGCTCTTCCTAAGGACGCACATAATTGGCTGGATGACATCTGATTGACAGCTCAGGCCAAAAAGGTTGGCAGGCCTGAAGGGGCGGGAGGGTTAACAGCCCGATCGTAAAATCAATGTCATAAATGCTTGGTAAGTTACAGGAACATGCGGGAAGGGGAGGCCACGATTGATAAAGGGGAACAGCTTTGATGCTTCACCAGGGACTTGTGTATCCACAGCAAAGCCAGTCTCCTCTCCAGCCTGGACTGGGCTAAGAAACCTGCAAGCATTTACCAATTAATTGGTGGGTTTCTCTTGCTCTGCTCTCTTCTTCTTCCTCCTCCACAAATCATCCAGCTAAGGGACTGGGACTTCTAAAAACTCACCTAACTTTGTTTTCTATTCCTCAGCAAAAGGTGTCAAGAAAAGATGACCTTATAGGCAAAGACAGATGCACCTGTCGTGGTGACACTAGCCCCATGAGAGGGGACACACAGGGGACCACTCATTTGCAGGGGCAACAGCCCACTGAGATGCTGGTGGGAAAGAAGGATCCCACTCTGGACCTCAGGCACCAGTTCTGGACTTCCTTTCAATGCTTGCTGGCCAGGGCAATCAGAAGCTCTTACAACTCTGCTAAGTCACGTGTGGTTCAGGGCCAGTGAGCTCACCCAGTGAGCCTGTGAGAAGCGCAGACTCTCAGATCAGAATCTGCATTTTTAATACAAATGCCCAGGGGATGTGCATTATTAAAGCTTGAGTGAGACACTCTCTATTTTACAACAACTTCACCAGACCACCAGCTCCTCCATGCCTGGGGCCTGCACTGCTAGGTAACCAGGTAGGGTCAGTCTTGGGCTCACCCACCAGTCCCTCGGAAGCGCAGGGATGGGGGTGGACAACAGGGGACCAGAGCACAGAGATGAAGAAATCTCTTAGCCCTGCCCCATCCTTCAGCTCCAGAACCTCAGGCCCTCTCCCACTCTCCTGCCCGGCCGGCAGCTCCTTTCACTCTGTTTATCAGCTAGTCAATAAGAAAAAGATAGTTCTTACTTAAGGAGGCAGAAGTCAACTCAGCAGGTCGATCGGCACTCTGTCTGTAAACACGGTTTCCCGTAAAATCAATGATCTTCAGTTACGGACGGCAGCCTGGGAATCCAGCGGGTCCCGGTGCTCTCACAACCCCCATACGTGCAGCTCTGCCCCCCCACACATACTCCTCCAGTACCTCCAGGGCCAGCACACACAGCACAAACCCGCAACCCCTCCTGCAGCCTGCTTCCCTCCAGCCATTTACACCCCAAAATCCCCTTTAAACACAGACGTGCTCTACTCATGACCACCAGTGTCGTACTCAGCAAGGATATTTTGTGTGTGTGTGGTTTTAAGAATTCAGTTAGATTTCAACTGAGCACACCTCTCCAGTAAGAGAGTTAAAGGGAAGATACGGGAGGGATCTAGCCTCGCACTCTCTGCTGAGCGCCTCCCTCTGCCCTGTGAGAAGTCTTCTTGCACAGAAAAGTTCTAACATCTTCATCGAGAGCCCCCTGCTCTTGCTTCTCCCACAAGTTATAGTTTCCTTGGAACCTATCTGTAAAGCCCCTGCATCTTTGCCAATATCGGTCTTTATTTTTCAAAGATGGTTTAAAATTATAAAACTCCACCCTGTTATCCTGGGCGCCACGCCCCCCCCCCCCCCCCCCCCCATCTCGCTCTTTCAACTGAGAAGATGTGATGTGACAGCTTTATCCCATTCCCTTAAGGAGACAGAACCGGGCTCTATGCAACAGTTACAGGGAAGCTGGGGTGGGAGGTGCAGTTACTTGGAAGGGGAGGGGGCTCCTCTGATGCGCCAGCTCCTGGAGAATTAAACATGAACCGTCGCACTCTGTAATTTTAAATTGTTAATTAGCACAGGGTTAATTAGGCGGTCCTTTCACAAGAGGCAGTTTGGCAGAAAACCAAGAAAGGAAACAAAGGGGAAGAAAAAAACAAAGAGAGAGCAGAGACAGCCAGAAACTGTTGCCCCCCCCCCCCCCCCCCCCCCCCCCCCCCGTGAATAACCCATGCAGCATCGCCAGAGAGAAGCAAATCGGAGGGCTCCCGGGGACTCCCTAGTCTGCTGGAGGGGGATTCGATGAGCACCGCGATTTGGCAGTGGGTATCAAAAGCCTCAAAAATGCACGTGCCCTTTGACTCAGCAATTCCCCCATTCCAGGAAACAATCCAAGATATGCAAAGAGATATAAGATTATTCATCACAGTGTTCATAACAGAAAAAAAAAGATGGAAATAATGTGGCGAAACAAGGTACTCTCTAAATAAATTACAGTGCATAGCATTCCATAGGATGTTAAAAAATGGCATTTTTAAAAGAAACTAGTTACGGGCGTGGGAAAACGATCACACAGGATGCTGAGTGAACAAAGCCTATATAGGTCTGCATATGGAAATACATAAGATTTCTATCAAAAAATTTTACAACGGTAATTGCTAGGGGATGAGGTTATGGGCTACTTCATTTCCTCCTTCGCGCCTTTATTTCCCAAGGCTTTTTAAAATGAAAATCATCTTAAGGGAAGTCATCACTTCCTGTGTGTGGCATCATGGTAAGGCCTGTGGGTTCAACGCCACCTCAATGCTCATAACATTCCATGAGATGGGTGCTATTTTTTTAAATTTTTTTTTGATGTGGACCATTGTTAGCCTTTATGGAATTTGTTACAATATTGCTTCCGTTTTATGTTTTGGCTTTTTGGCTGTGAGGCATGTGGGATCTTAGCTCCCCGACCAGGGACTGAACCTGCACCCCCTGCACTGGAAAGTGAAGTCTTAACCACTGGACCACCAGAGAAGTCCTGAGTGAGATGGGCGCTATTTTTATCCCCATTTTGAAGAAGGGAAAACTGAGGTTGCAGCCTAAATGACAAAACCGTAGCCTGGCTGTGGAGTCTGTGTTCTTTGCCACTCTACTGTGTTTTTCTGTAGTGTCTATTTCTCAAGGAGAACTTCAGAACATCTGACATTTACATTCAATCTTTAGGTACCAGGGACTGTTCTAAGATCATGGGCTATCAGGACTGCTATGTAATGGAACACTGCCAGTTCATACACACGCCCTTTTTTTTTTTTTGCTTGGGAGTGGTGGGGGAGGAGAGTTCAAAATGGACTCTCTTACTTGGATATCTTCATACAGGAGAGAAGGGGATAAAAGTTCTTTGCTGTTGCAAAGAACTGTACGGTAGGCCCATTATCCTGACTTCTTTTAAGAAAAAAAAAAAGCAGATTCCAGAAACTATAAATCTAGAAATGTATTCATTCATTCATACATTAACTGAACATTTACTGCACATCTATTATGTGCCTGATGCTAGAGAATCAACAGTAGACAGGTCTCAGCTTACATTCTTGTGGGGCAAAGACTGCAAACAAATAAATACAATGTTAAATGTGAAAAAGCACTCAGAAGTAATATAAAACAAGAGAAGGGGAAGGAGTGATGTGTATCATCATTTTGGATAAAGTAAATATAAATATATATATTAAATTTAAAAGGATATGTTATAGATTATATACTGCAAGTTCCTCACAGTTTGAGAACAGAGTTGACAGTTGCTGAGTAGCATCTGGGGAGAAAAAAGTCCTGAGGAATTAGCAATTAGCTGTAGGTTCAGTAAGAAAATTCACATAAAATAAACTGAAAAGCAGCTTCACTTAGATTCAATGATGTGAGAAATGCAGTAGAGGGTACTTTTTGATTTTAATAACGTATCCCAAAGTTTATCATTTCTTTGTATCTAGGGTAGCAAAGTGTCTTATAAAGTCTGCCTGATTTTAAAGCTGGAGGATGCCGTTACCTAAAGTACCCACTCAGGGAATTCCCTGGTAGTCCAGTGGTTAAGACTCTGCGCTCCCACTACAGGGGGCACGAGGTTCGATCCCTGGTTGGGGTAAGATGCTGCATGCCACGCAGTATGGCGGGGGAGGGGGGGGGGATATACAGTACCCACTCAAAGGTCAATGTGCCTGGGGACATGCCTTAATTCCTGCCTTATCCCTGGTTCCCTTCACTTAAATCAACAACCTGAGGGGCAGACGAGACCAAGCACATACACCAATTTGCAAAGTAAATAAAGTCGAGAGGACTAACCAATATGCTAATTAGTGGAATCAGGACTTAAAAAAAAAATCTCCATAAGTTGGAACAACAGGCTGAAACGAACAAGATGAAATTCTGAAAGGATAAGTAGGAAGCCTTGTATTTCAGTTCAGGCAAGCAGTAAAACCAACAGAGAACGGAAGAGACCTGGATTAACAGTAGCTTATGCAAAGAAACCCTGGAGGTGTTACTTCACTACAAATTCAGTGGCAGCCCAAAGCTGACCTGGTGACCAAAGACATAAATGTGGCCTCTGGGCTACAGGGGGTACCTCTACCTGTTCCAACTCAGCAGGATCACAGCCCCATCATTTTCTCTGCCTGCATGAAGAATGTTATGAGCCACATGGGGAAATCTCGGTAAGAGGGGTACTGACAACTGAATTGTGTCTTGACCACGTGAATCGTGGCTTGACCACGATCAGCTCAAGAGCAAAGAAACGAGAGGTCCCCATTGCAGGGCAAGACAACTATCCCAAGCCATGCGAAGGCCCGCCCGCCACGTACGCGGAGGATTAGTTCCGAGTCTTCTACTTAGCTTCAGGGTTTAACTAGGAGTAATGAGGGGGAATTTATTAAAAATTAAGAGTTCAACTCAATATAAATGAAAATCTTTCTCTAGATTATCAAAGCTCCCAATGGAATGTTGACTCTGGTTTCATGAATGGAGAAAAAAGACATTTTGCCATGGCCCGAGGTTCCATCAGGCAGCCTCCTGGGTCCTTTGAAATGTGAAGATTCTATTCATTCCAAGTGCTCCATCGGGTTGCTCAGCCAGCTTTATCAGCTTTAACCTCCTCCTCTGTGATCCCACAGTGTTCTGCATATGGGGACACACTGCAACTCTGGGGTTATCGCACTGCTGTAATTATATGTTGACTGGTCTGTTTCTGCCACTAGGCTGAAAGCAACTTGAGAGTAGGTTCCACGTCTCATTCATCTCTGTACTGTCCACATCCAAGATGTAATAGATGCTTAAAAAAACCATGGGGAAAATTAAGGCATTAGGAGAAATGATAACACTTTGAGAGGGGAAAAAAAAAGATGATTCCTATACACACTCTTTCTTTTCCTCTTAGCTGAAGAAGTGTGTGGTGTAACCATTCTCCTCTAAATAGAACCAGGTCTCCTTGTAGAACTGGCTGGTTCTTGGGCTGGGGCAGGGAGAGTGCAGGATGAGCGTGGAGCATCTTTCTAAGCCAGAACGTAAGAAAGTGCTCTAAGAATGAAGAGAGTGGGACCGAAGGACCCAGGAGCAGGTTGCAGGGCTCTCACTGCCTGAACCTGGGACAATTTGAGCAAGAAAGTTACATGAGGGTAAAGAACTATAACCCAATATATAACATAAGAATCCATGATTCCATACTTTTATAAATTAAAAAAAAAAGTGGGAGAAGGTAGAGTTCTTGCTTAGGGTGGAAATCCAACTAACAAATGCAGAGGGAATTACGGATTTAGAAAAACACCATTTGGTAACCATCATCTTAATAGCCCATTCAGGAAAGAATCGGTGGATACTAAAACTGGTGGGTGAAAGTTTGAGTAGTTACAGAATATTTACACAGTCTCAAAGTATCTCCCCACAAGACACTTATTAACTACAGAAGAAAAAACAGTGATTTTACAGTGGAGAAACCTGGCAGACATCACCTTCCTTCACCATGTGATCAAAGCTAGGATCACCAGGAATGAGACAAATAGCCATCCTGTGTCTCCTGAGAGGATACACTGAGAAGAACACAACACCCCTTCCCTGACATGCCTGCCAGAAATGCAAAACCTGAGTCTAATCATGGAGGGGGCATCAGGCAAATCCAAGCTGGGGACAGTCTACAAAATGTCCTAGGCTCCTACTGAGCCCGCGTGCCACAACTGCTGAAGCCCGCGCGCCTAGAGCCCGTGCTCTGCAACAAGGGAATCAATGCAATGAGAAGCACGAAGAGCAGCCCCCGCTCGCCACAACTAGAGAAAGCCCGCGCGCAGCACCGAAGACCCAACGCAGCCATAAATAAATAGATAAATAAAAATAGATCTATTCAAAAAACATGTCCTAGGCTCTTCAGAAATGTCAGTCAGGAGGCAGAAAGACAGATTAAAGGGGACTAAAGAGACGTGACCAATGAACATAACAAAGAATCTGGGTTCTCTTTCCCTGTAAAGGGTACAATTGGGACAACTTGCAAAATCTGATACAGATCTGTAGATTGGGCAGTAGTAGTAGATGAATGTTCATTTCCTAATTTTGATAACTGCAGTATGGTTATATAAGAGAATATCTTTGTTTTTAAGACACAGACACTGCTACATTTAGAGGTGAAGGGGCAGGATGTCTTGATTTTCAAACTGCTTAGAAAAACAAGCGTGAGAGTGTGTGTCTGTACAGACCTGCGTAAGTACAAACATACAAATAGAACTTAGAAAATGCTAACTTGGGTGGGGGGGGTCTGGAGGAAAGGTATGTTAGAATTCTTTGTCCTATTATTATAACTTTCTTGTACATCTGAAATTATATCAAAAGAAAAAGAAAAAAGAAATTGTCCAGTGCAGGAATACTACATGTTGAACCTCCCAAAATACTTATGAACAGCCAACCCAGCCTGATTCCCTACCCTTGTCTTCAGCTGAAATCCATTCCTGGCACAGCTTCATGAAAGGAGGGAGGCTGCAAGGCTGGACGGGGAGGTGCAGACAGACAGACAGACAGAGAAAACTGGTCTTCCCTTCCTTCAGCCGAGAGGTCCTGGATAGAGCCCACTGGTTGGAGGAGACAAACGGCCATTCTAAGCCAGGCGGAATTTCAAGTAACACACGCTGGTAAGATATTTCCTAAGACACCCATGACCCTGATTCAGGACAGATTTCCCTAACTTGGTGAAAAGCAATTCTAAATATAATGGCAGGGGCAGCCACCACAGAAAAGAACCCCAGCAACCTACAGAGGGTGGGCTTTGCTTAACCTAGACTAAAACACATTAGCGAAATACACAACAATGAATAAACTATCCCCTTGGCCTCAAAAAAAAAAAAAAAAAAGCCAAGGGCAACCTAGATTCTGAGATAAGTAGAAACCTCATTCAAGGGGCAAAGAAATAATACCCTCATCCGTTTAGCTTGGAAGCCACTGAAGAAGCACATCCAATTCCATTCTGTGCTTTATACAATAACTGTATTTGTATATTGCTGCTGCGTATAAGTCAGTAAGTGTTAAACCATAAATAGGTGAGATTCCATCCTCTTGGTAGCAATTTCCCAGTAGCCTTAAGAATTATTCTGTTACTATGGCGAGGTCAGAAAACACACACATGCTGGAACAGGTCTCTTGTGTTGCAGGAGGACCATTGCCCGGAAGGCCCAGAGAATTGTCCAGGCCCTGGGCTTCATGTTTGCTAATAAGTGCATCTGTGCTCTTTCCAGCGTGAACATAAATCAGCCTGGAAGTGAAAACTGCTAGCTCAGTCCATTCTGCAGGGAATCCACAACTACCGTGATTATTCTGGCTCCAGTGGACTCGTGGAGGGGAAGAGGAGGGAGTCGTGAGATCATAAAGCAGAGCCAGGTCTAGGAGCCCAGGCTGTGGGTGTTGGGAGAGATGAGCTGGTATTTAGGGGAAGAGAATTTGTTACTATACACATGGACACACTCACAGTTCAAAAACGACCAAACCCATGAATACAGTAATAAAAAGTGAAATGACTCAGCTATTACTTAATTCTCTACATTTTTCTTAAAAAAAAAAAAAAGGATTTGGGGCAGTTTAACCAGCTATCCCAACACTTCGGTACTTACTTCAGTGTCTACTCTGAGACCTCTCCACCATATCCAGAGGACTACAGGCCAGCATCCTTTGTCCATCTCTGGCCTGAATGGTTCTCTCCTGACCTGGATTTATGCACCATAACACATGCATCCCCACCCCCCTCCCAGAGGTGAAGCAGCCCCTCCTTCAACTGCCCCTCCTACCTGACAGGTGCGTACCTCAGCCCCTCCAACCTCGCCCATCCCTCAGTGCTTTCCCCGCTCAACTGGATACCTTCCCCCACTGAGTGTACTACTTCAGTGCCTTCTTTTGCCAGCACCCAAAACTTTTCATCTCTGATTTCCTAAAAATCCCTCTTAAAAGATCCCATTTCTGATCTCTCTGTTTTTCCTACTGGGCTGTGGAGCAAAAGCTAGGAAATGATGTAAAATGTACCATCTGGCCCGTTACAGCTTCATTCTGGCATCTCATGATGTTAGACTTATTTTAAATAATTTCTTCTTACTAAAGGAGTAAGAACTCGGTATTTTAAAAATTGGGGGGTATGTGCAGAAAAGCTCAATAGCTGAAATAAAAATCACCTATAATCCCACCAGCCAGAGAGCCACTGGGAGGTAGAAAATTTTTAGGTTTTTTTTCTTCTATGTATCGATAGTTAACACATCTTTACCAACCTCAGATCACACTGCTCCTTAAGTGGACTGCCCCTTGAACTTAATTTAGGCATTAAACTGTTCCCATGTCATGAAACATTCTTCGTAAGTTAGAATTAATGGGTGCATACACACTGCATCCTGTGGACATAGCATCATTTCACTAAGCTCTATGACTGGACATGTAGGTAATCCCTAATATTCTGCTGTTAACGCTGCAATAAACTCTCATAAATCTTTGTACATCTATAATAACACAATAATAAAAATAAGTAGCAGCTCTATCACTACCCTCTTAGTAGGGCCAGGCATGGTTCTAAGCACTTTTTAAATAGACATCATTTCATTTGATCGTTCAACAGCCCACTTTACAGATGAGGAAATTGAGGGTTAGAGGGTTAAATACCTTATACAAGTCACATACTAGCTAAGTCAGCCCTTGAAAGCAGGTAAGCCTTCCTTCCTACTTTAAAACCTAGGCTTTTTCCTTAGGATGTATTTCTGGAAGTGTAACTGCGCTCAAAAGCTAGGAATATTTCGGGCTCCCCGGCACAGGCCAAATGGCCTCTAGGAAAGCCTTTCCAGCTCATGCCCATTGGCACACGAGCCTCAATTTTCCTGCACCCTCATCAATAGTGGGTATTATTTTGTTTAAAAAAAAAAAAAGTGTATTTGGCAGGCAAGAAACGGCATCTCATTTTAACATACATTTTTTGCTAGTGAGAGAGAACCCATCTGCAGATACTCATTGGCAATTTCTATCTCTTTCGTTAATTGCCTGTTACTTCTGCGGCAGGGGTGTGTTGCCCTTTCCATGATGGTTAATAAGAGGGCTTCATAGGGTTTTACTGGCCAACCCTCCCACTCGACTGGCCACCGTATTCCACTCCCGCGTGAGCTCCTGAATGGAAGCCTGACCACTCACACCGCCAGGCACACAGTGCTGCTCCGTCCTTCCCTTGGATCTCAACTCCTTTAAGCGAGTGGACTGTGCCCACGGCTTCACTTCCCTGACTCTAATCTTCTAAAGCCAGCTCTGTGCGCGTGGCGGGAGCTAGACCGCCTCACATCAACAGTTCTCAAGCTTTGCTGTGCAGCGCACCCGACCACAGAGCTGAGCGAAGAAGATACACACAGACACCGGGCCCCACCCCAGAATACAGGCTCAGGCTCTCTGGAGGGGGCGCTGGACACTGCTTCGGGGGGTCAGAAGGCCCCATGCCTCCAAGATTCGGCCCTCTCTCCGAGGCCACCAATGCCCTTCTTGGGGTAACCAATAGTTGCTCTGCTTTTCCTCTCATACTCTTCAATCTCCCCTCCATTCAAAACTGCTGACTGTCCCCTTGAAACCTTCTCCCCCCTTCACTTCTCTGGCACGGTTTTCTGGCTCTCCTCCTACCTCTCCAGCCTCTACCCTGCCTGCCCCTCTTCCCATCCCTTCAGCCCTCCATGGACGCACTTTTCCAGTTATTCGATAAAATTCCCTATTACATTAACCCACAGAAGTCTCTCCTCTCTGTTCTATAGTATTGAACCACCATCATTCTTTCTTCCCCCCTGGCTCTCTGCTCTTATCTCTGTACCTCAACTACCTTAACTACTTCTGTGGTTTCAATTACTGAAATTATGAGTTGACTCCCAAAACAAAAATTTCCATTCCTGACTTATCGCTTGCATATGCATCTCATACTTTCAGCAGACCACAAGATGTCTGCAAGCGGCTAGCCTTCCATCACTCCACACTCAGCGTGGCTCGACACGTCCAAGTGGAACTGCCCCTCACTGAACGCCCTGGGCTCCCCAGGGGGAACTCTCAGTACCATCTCTGATTCCAGAAAACAGAAAGGGAAGATCACTCTAGCCTTCCCGCTGTCATATTCGCCCAGTGCCTGTCCCACGCAAGAGACAGCTGATGCGCATATTCAAACCGATGCTCTCCAGACCGGTCTTAAAACACTCTAAAATCGACCACCACACTATTAATCAATCAGCTCTCTCACTTCCCCGACAGCACCGTCTCCTCCCCATCATCACATTCTTGCCTCTGTTTCTGCAGCCCCAGGCCCCGTGGACGTTCTCTCTCTTCCTCAACATTTATCCAAACCTTGGACGTCCTTTAAGAAGCACAAGCTCCAGTTCCACGGAGGCAATAGACTCCCCTCCTGTCACTCAAACCCACAGAACTCTCTCCTCTCTGAGCTCCGACAGTAATCACCACCACACTGACACTAAAACACTCCCTCCTCGCTTCAGCTTGGTTACTTTTATCTCTACAAACGGACGATAAGCTGCTTGAAGGCAAACATCTGCTTATAAGCCCAGCGCTAAGCATGTAGGATGGATAAAACACTTGATGGAGTTTTAACTTAATTAACACATGATTAGCGTGATTAGAAAGAGCACTCTCTCTTTCTAGGATACATCTTAAATAACATCAGTGGGAGCGTGTTGATCTGAACGTTACATATAATTGATCACCGAAGACCCGTTCGTCCTAATTCTGCGGCTCAGGTACGACACCTGAGTATCTCGGTATTTTGCGATTTATTATTTCCTATTCCAAATATCCGAAAGCTCTGAAGTCTACAGAGGCGGCCCTCATTCCAGCCACCTTAAATAGTCAACGAAACAGAAATCCAAGAAGCCAAGCAAGTCCCTAAATATGATTCTGGGTTTCAAGGGGAGAGTGAGGGGAATCAGGTATGGACAAGGTTTCTGCCTCACGGAAAGAGCTATCAGCGCTAGGCTCACTATGGTAAGAGGTTCTCATGAAGTAGTTCTTGGTCAGCGAACGTTTAATTTGAATAGCAGGAGAAACTGCGGGGGTTCAAGCTGCACAGACCCAAGAGAAACTCAGCGGAGCAGATTCTTTGTTTGCACTCGCTATTTCCAGGATGCAGGGAGAAGCAGCCACGGGCCTTAAGCTTTCTTTTGTATAGGTCTGATCTAGGCGAGAACAAATGAATACCCTGTTAGCTGCTTTTCTCTGGCCCTGTGGCAGCACCTGGGAAACCCCATCCAACCTTCCCGGACAGAGGAACTCCTGCTCTCCGCGAACTCTGCCACCTGTCGTTCAGGGATGATCGGGAAGCCTGGGAAGGGTGAGGGGAGAGGTGGCCTTGGGGAAGGACAGTCTCCCTCAGCGCGCATCTCCAAAATGACTCTCTGAGAAAGGAGTGTGTTTTCCTCCCGGCCGGAAGAACGCCACATGGCGGGCTCGCCATCAGCAGCGCACTCTGGCACAAGGCTCCGGAGTTGGCACCATGACAAGACAAACAAGGGTTGCCCTTCGAAGGCAATTAATGGGGCAACACACACACACACACAGACACACACACACACAGACACACACACAGACACACACACACACACACACACACACACACACACACGGCCTCTCACCAGTGCAGGCACAGCGAGGTCTTCAGATCTTCCCTGGCTCATTAGCATAAACAGCTTTTCAAGCAGCAGGGAGCAACAGGCACCACTAAATAAAGCGGGAATGGAGGCTGTGCAGCCCAGCCATTGGCAAGTGCACCAAGGGGGATGGAGAGCCAGCGCGCGGGGTCTTCCCCAGGCCCCAGGAAGGGGGCGCCCTGGCTGACACCTTCTAGGTGCTGTGCAGCCAGCACCTCCCTAGCTCCCTAGTTGGACAGTACACTGTAGATGGCAATCCCATCGCAGAATTTCCTCCTCAACAGCTTCATTGTACTCAACTGAAGGTCTGAGAAGCACACTTCCTATTGGGTAGTCCTTAAATCCCAGAGGCCTAAGGACTCATTTTACATTTCAGTTCCCTTCCTCATGGCAAAGTGGAATAGCAGTCATGGTGACCGTGGAGGACTTCAAGACGGACTAAAGAGGGTACAGATCCTGTTCGCCCTCTGAGTGTGTTTGAAGGACTTCCAAATTCCAAAGCTTAAAAAGCCAACTAGGTGTTGGGTGGGTGGGTGTGCGGGTTGCAGGTGTGCCGGGAGTGAAACTTAATTACGTGTCCTACTCTTCACAGTCCCTTCTCCATCCCGCCTGGCAACTAGGAAGCCAATCCTTTGCACCGTTACTTTTAATCAAGAAAAACAGGTTGAGACATATTTACCACTGGCCACTTCAAAGAGTGGCCCTGGGAATGAGGCAAAACAACAAAGGAAAATTTCTTCTTCAAGTGCAAGGACCCAAGCGTTTGCACTTCCTCAACCCTCCAGAAGCCACCCGAAGACCCAAGTGACTGAGGGTAACAAAGACACCCTCACAGACTCAGCACAAATGGCCCAGGTGGGCTTTCTCCTCTTGCTGCTCCAAATGCTGCTTTGGGGTCAACAGCTGCTGTGAAGAACCACCAAGGCCACGTTCAATAGGACTTGAATTAATTACGCTTGAAAGTCTCTTATCCAAGCACTGCTAAGACCGAACAACTGAGTTTGGGAATGAGTGTGGTTACATATTTTTCCTTAATGGCTTCCTG